>NC_137052.1:18985257-19035257 GCF_032717465.1 Coenobita brevimanus | reverse complement strand
AGGAGCGTTGTGGTGTGGATGTGGATGTGATAGGAAGCGTTATGAGGAACACGCTGAGGTGGTTTGGCCATGTGGAGAGAATGGAGGGTGAAAGACTGACGAAGAGAGTGTATGTGAGTGAGGTGGAGGGGGGAAGAGGGAGGGGGAGGCCGAGGATGAGATGGAGGGATGGGGTGGAGAGGTATATGAGAGAGGGGGGTATGAGTTGGGAGCAGGGCAATGAAATGGCGGGGGACAGGGCGACTTGGAGGCGATTTGTTTGTGGCCACCCCAAACGGGATTGAGGCGTCTGGCAATAGATAGATAAATAGATAGAAGTTCGTATGGTAAATGATTTAGAGTGTTATGTAATGTGAGACAACTCTTGATGTTTTGATGTGTCTGAGTTGGCAGTTGTTGCCCATCGAGAGTATGCTCATTAAATGTAGATGTTTCGAGAGTAATGCAAGCTTATGTAAGATGGAGTAGAGATTATTACAAGTTTAGTTGGGTTTCAGGTCAGTTTGAGTGAAGTGCAGTCAGTTTTGGTTTGAGTGTAGTGCAGTGTAGTGTCAGTGAAGATTGTATACTTTCAGTACTTGTGAAAGCAGTGGCAAACAGTGACTGGTTATTGAAGTTTGTATATCATTGGAACTTGAGAAGACAGTGAAGTGAATTAAGTGTAATTACTGTCAGTGAAGATTATTATCAGTACTTGTGTAATAAGTGAAGTGTTAGCAAGGATTAAGTGTACTAACTGTGAAGTGTTGTTAAACATTAATTGTAACTGCAATCGGTAAAGTGTGTATAGCTCCAGTGCTTGTGAGAACATTGAAGAGAAATTAAAAAGCATTAAGTGGAATTACTTGGAAAATGAGTTATTTAAGAGGAGCCTGTTGAGTCACATGGAGAGACAGGCTGACGAATGAGGATATAAAAGAGCGTTGTGGTGTGGATGTGGATGTGATAGGAAGCGTCATGAGGAACACACTGAGGTGGTTTGGCCATGTGGAGAGGATGGAGGGTGAGAGACTGACGAAGAGAGTGTATGTGAGTGAGGTGGAGGGGGGAAGAGGGAGGGGGAGGCCGAGGATGAGATGGAGGGATGGGGTGGAGAGGTATATGAGAGAGGGGGGTGTGAGTTGGGAGCAGGGCAGTGAAATGGTGGGGGACAGGGCGACGTGGAGGCGATTTGTTTGTGGCCACCCCAAACAAGATTGAGGCATCTGGCATTAGATAGATAGATAGATAGACTTGGAAAATAAAGACAGTGAACTTTAAGAAGCCAGTGTTTATTTTTGCCTCAGCAGATATTGTGTACTGTACACCTTAAGGCTGACCATAGGAAGAACAACTCACTGGGCAACATCCTTCCTGTACTGTACTACTGCTGTTGGAGCCTGTGGCAGTGTGGGGAATGGGATGTAACAATAATGTTTTGTTTAAATGACTGCTTGGTAAATTATGTAGTTTAATTTTGTATGGTAAATGATTTAGTAATTTGTAATGTGAGACAACTCTTCATGTTTTGATGTGTCTGAGTTGGCAGCTGTTGCCTGTCGAGAGTATACTCATAAAATGTAGACGTTTCGAGAGTAATGCAAGCTTATATAAGATGGAGTAGAGATTATTACGAGTTTAAAATGCTAGAAGTGAAGGAAAATTATAAGAAAAAGTATGAAGCTAACCTAATATCGTATGTGACATGTGCTGTCAGGGCTAGACTCTAACCAAAACAATCAAAGATAATATTTTTGATGTGAACCAAAGTGCTAGAAGTGAAGGAAAATTATAAGCAAAAGTATGAGCATAACCTAATATCGTTTGTGACGTGTCAAGAAGAGAGTGAAAATCAACATCATTTATTCATACAGTATATTTGTGGAGGCGGTGGCTCAATCGGTAGAGAGTTGGCCTGCAGTCCTGACGGACCCGGGTTCAAATCCCGCTGAGGCAGGGAACAGTTTAAGGATTTGAATTTCAGAAAAATCAGACTTTACTGATCTACCAGAAGGCCCGCCGACATGTCGTAAAAATACCCCTGCTAATACCAATACACCAGTCCTGTATGAGACAGCCCTAGCATGTATGCAGTATGGACGGTGAGTGTTAGCGCCGAAGTGGTGACATGTAGAGGTGTGCGGTACGTAGGAGGACTACTGGGCCTTGAAAGCAGGCTGTGTAGCCTATGCCCAGAGTCGGTCACATTAAAAAAAAAAAAAAAAAAAAAAAAAAAAATGAAGCATACGATGATATGGTTCCGAGACAATTCACCGTCAAGTCAATTCACCCGTCAGATAATTCGCCGTCAAAACATGGACAATTTCCCATCTGGACAATTCGCACCCTGGACGATTCCCCGTCATTCTATAAATATACTTATTATTAATTAATCAGTACTTTAATAACTTGAAATATAACAAGAGAAAGTAAAGGAAGAGAATCAATAGTAGAAATACTAAAACAAAATGAATTACAGGTGTTAGCAAATACAGTAGGCAGAGTACTGAAACGAAGAGAAGTACAGTAATTATGAATATAAGGTGCAACATAGAAATGAATAATAGAGACTGAGAAAAAAAATAGTCATGTTGTTTAAGGACAAGAGCTCCCAGATGGGAGTAGCCACCACCAACAACAAGCTATGTGCAAGGCGATGCTCTGTTGTCAGTGGCCATCTTGCAGCCGTCCTGCCAGCAGCCCACTACAGTCAAGTGCTGCACTTTCAGCCTGTGCCTTCCATATGTGGACATGCATTTCACTGCAATTTAGTTGTATGTATTTTCTTTGTATTTTCATCGCAACTTACCTGTTTCAAGATGGCAAGCAAGAATGGTTCTTTGGGTAGCAGTGGTAATGTACGAGAGCAGCCTGGCACCTCTAAATCTTTGCAGCCAAAGGAGAAATGGCAATACAGGAAAGGGCAGAAATACACCAAGTGTACACTTGCTGACAGTGTGGCAGTACAATGCAGAACTACAGATACTTAACCACAATTATAGTTCATAAAGTGTACAGGAGTTGTGGGCAAAAAGTCATTATTTTAGGGAGTTAGGTTAATTGTTCCTTTATACAAAGGAAAAGGGGAGAGAGAAGTATGTGGTAACCATAGGGGTATTTGTCTTCTTAGTGTGACTGGTAAAATATTTGGTAGAATACTCATTGATAGGGTTAGGCATATGACAGAGGAGCTAGTTGGAGAAGAACAAGGGGCATTTAGGAAGGGAAAAGGGTGTGTAGATCAGATATTTGTTCTAAGATGTTTAGTGGAGAAGTATCTAGAGAAGGGAAGGAAAGTGTATGCTGCCTTCATGGACTTGGAGAAAGCTTATGACAGAATAGATAGGCAAGGTATGTGGAAGGTATTAAGAATATATGGAGTGGAGGGGAAATTGTTGAGTGCTGTGAAGAGTATGTACGAAGGAGCTAGGGCTACGGTGCGAGTGGATGGTGAGCTGAGTGAGTTCTTTGATCTCGGTGTGGGACTGAAACGGGGTTGTGTGATGTCTCCATGGCTGTTGAATATATACATGGATGGGGTTGTAAAGGAGGTGCATGGTAGGGCAGTGGATGTGGGGGTGGCTCTAATAAATGAGGGTGAGATTTGGAAGATTCCGGTGTTGCTGTTTGCTGATGATACAGTATTGTTGAGTGAAAATGAATGGGAGTTGCAAGGTTTGGTGAATGAATTTGGGACAGTGTGTAGGAGGAGGAAGCTGAAAGTTATTGTAAACAAAAGTAATGTTATGGTGTTTGAGAGGAATGAAGTCACAGAGTGTGCAGTGAGGTTAGATGGTGAGGATATGAAGAATGTGAGTGCATTCAAGTACTGTACTTGGGTAGTGTGATGAGTAAGGATGGAACTTTGGGGGATGAAGTGCGTGAAAGGGTGCAGCAGGGAAGGAAGGTTGTTAGTACACTGAAAGCAGTGATGAGAAATAGGGAGGTGAGTATGGAAGTTAAGAAGTCACTGCATGATAGTATTATGATCCCTATCCTGACGTATGGAAGTGAGGCGTGGACCTTGCAAGAAGGGAACATGTCAAGAGTGAGAGCAGTGGAAATGAGTTACTTGAGAGGAGCATGTGGAGTGATGTGGAAGGACAGGTTGACGAATGAAGAAGTGAAGGAACGTTGTGGGGTGGATGTGGATGTGGTTGAGAAGATTAGGAGAAATACACTGAGGTGGTTTGGACATGTGAAGAGAATGGAGAATGAAAGACTGACTAAGAGGGTGTATGTAGGTGAGGTGGAGGGAGGGAGAGGGAGAGGTAGACCGAGGATGAAGTGGAGGGATGGAGTAGAGAGGTATATGAGGGAGGGGGGGGTGAGTTGGGGGGAGGGTAGTCAAATAGTGGGTGACAGAGCGACTTGGAGGCGTTTTGTCTGCGGCCACCCTTTGCGGGATTAGGGCGTCGGTCTATAGATTGATAGATAGATAGGTGCGGAGGCCCCAGACCCAAACTAATTTTTCCCATAAGAAGTTCAGTTTAAATTTCGATGATTTGAATTTCGCGGTGATTTTTAGGTACATATGCCCATCGAAATTTGAGATTTTACTGTATATATATATATATATATATATATATATACAGTACTCGTCAGAAGTATCGAGTGCCCTGCGTCCTTCCTACGAAACAAACCTTTCAACATTAAAAAAACATATAAATAATGCATTTTATTTACCTTTAATGCTTGGTAGGGTATCCTGTACACTTCTTCATGGACCTGAGACGTCGTGGAAGTGAAAGGTCGAGGTTCCTGAGGTGCTGGAGTGGTATTTTGTCCCAGGAGTCATGAATGGCTGCTTCCAGCTTAGGCAGAGAGCTCATGTTCTTCCCTTGGAGATTCCTCTTTACGAGGTACCAGAGGTTTTCTATCGGGTTGAGGTCTGGGCTATTGCCTGGCCAGTCTTTCATGAATGATACCTCACAGTCATGAAGCCAATTGGTGACCGATTTGACTTTATGAGCAGGTGCACCGTCCTGCTGAAACACTTGTGCACCTGTGAGCTTGAAGGACTCAGGTAAATGATCACAAAGAAGCTCCAGATAAACGTCCTGATTCACTCTGCAGTTCTTGGGAAGCACAACAAGCTTCCCCAAACCTTTACCAGAGAAACAAGCCCATACCATAAGTGAATCAGGGTGTTTAACTGTGCTCTCCACGTAACGGGGGTCAAGCAGGTCACTACCTTTGCGCTGGTACACGCGTGCTCCTCGATTACAGGTAACACTAAACATTGCCTCATCAGACCACAACACTGACAACCATTGGTCCTCACCCCAGTTAAGGTACTTGTTAGCAAAGGCAAGCCTATGAAGTCGCTGGTAACTTGTAACAAGAGGCTTTCTCACAGGCCTGTGACTTGTGTAACCAAGTTCATGGACTCTTCGAGACACCGTGCACACAGAAACCTCACCAAACACTTCCGGGTTGCTCTCCTTAATTTTCCTTGCACTCATATGAGGATTAGACTCCACCGCACGTTTTAAAACATTAACAGACCTCGGGGAAGTTTTCCTGGGCCTACCAGACCACGGTTTCTTTGTGGGAACATCACCACTATTTTCCACTCAAAAACGGGCGCATCACCTACTCACTGTCGATCGAGCCACACCAACCAATTCACTAATTTCCTTCGTGGGGTGGCCTGCCTCTTTAGAGCAATTGATCTGGGATATGATTTCACTCGAAAGTTCACGGGTAGGGGCCATAACAAAGTGCCGAAAGCCAAAACACCGCGGGACACTAGGTAAAAAATGGCACAAGAAGAGAGGGAGACGCGGCGGAGTTCCTCTCTCTCACGCAGCCCGTAGGCAACTGAGGCAGGAGCCAACCAGTGCGCAGTAAGGCCTCAAGCTCCCGTGACGTCATGTTAGCGCCCCAAACATCTGGCTCAATTTTTAGTACCAAAAACGGGTGATTCTTTTTTCGCCAAAAGTATTGCGAGCCCTGCCATAGGCGGTCGATACTTCTGACGAGCACTGTATATATATATATATATATATATATATAATAGAGAGAGAGAGAGAGAGAGAGATAGAAGCGCAGAAATAAGAGAACTGTGTTCAGAGTCCCCATTCTCATGAAAACAATAGGTTTGCTGATGGTGTTTACGAGTGAATATTCTTTGCATTAGTTATATATTTGAGAAATGTTTAGAATTGTTTGGTGGATCAGGTAATTGTTCTGATAGCTTGAAAATTACTTCACATACTGGTATATTTTGGAAAATTTGGGGGAACATTAAAATCATTGTTCCCAGAAAGAGACAGTATACTGCAGTAGGCTTGAATTCTAGTTGTTTGAAATTAGAGAAAAAGTGCTACTTTTTGCACAAATCCATGGTTGAAGAACTTGAGTACTGGATTTTGCAAGTGAAGAAAGTAGTGGAGAATACTGCAACCTGAATACAACTAAGTGAAATATGAAATTGTTTGGCCATATGTAGAGAATGGAGAGTGAGAGATTGACTAGGAGAGTGTATGTGAGTGAGGTGGAGGGGGAGAGGAGGAATGGAAGACTGAGGATGAGATGGAGGGAGTGGGTGGAATGGTATTTGTTCAGGATTGGTGTAGGTTGAAGAGAGAACAGCTTGATGGCAATGGACTGGGTGGCATGGAGGTGGTTCTTATGTGGCCATCCCATCATAATTAAAGCACTTGTCTGTAGATAGGTGGATAGAGATATGAATTACTCTTTCAGTGAGAGAAATCTCTGGTAAGCTGAACTGAATTGTCAGGCTGTAGCCAGAATAAAATAATTAAGAAACCCTCTGAAATAAGAGGTTAATGGAGGTTTGTTGTCCGTCCAGTTAGTTAAGTTTCTTGTAACATGAACAGCAGTAAAATGCTATATAAGAGTGTGACTGAAAGAAGTATGAATATGGTGTGCTTAATCCTACAGAAATAACTGTTGTAAAAAAGACAGGAATTATTCCATAGTTATCTTGGAGCCTAGTAGATATTTTTGTATGTTATACACATTTTCTTAAATGTCAGGACCAACTCACCTAGCCCTGGGCTTCTGTGTTCCTCATGGGGCAACACAGGATTAGGTGTTGATGAATGAATGAATATGCATTTACCCCTAACATATTGTGTATCCTCCTAACTACGAGTACTATAATATTTAAAGTTATGAGTGGTTATTTACAAGTCCAGCCTTACCTCATTTTGGTATACACCTCTGTCTGTACTTTGACCCACCATTTTCGTTTATGGAGTACAGTACCTTCTTACTGTTGATAGGGAGAATATAATGAAAAAATTATTTGTCTGTCTCTCTACAGTGTCTCTAGCCAGACACCATAATCCCTAAGGGATGTCTTTGAGTTAGATGTTTTATGGGAAGGGGCACTAACCCTCCACCAACCCACTTGTTGATGCATAGGGAACACGAGTGGGTCGGTTATTTGTTTGCCACCCAGCATTGTAAATGGTTTCCTGGCTTACAGGAAACCATTAGGCTTGTCACTCAATGTAAAGCCACCTGAAAAGGAATGAAGAGTAATAAAAAGTGACAGGAAAGATGGGAGAAATAGGAAGAGAGGAGGACAGAACACAGAAAAAGAATGATAAAGGTAAAAGAAGAAGTAGGTAGCACTGTATCAAATGAGTGGGTGATGGTCACCACCACCTACCACAAAAAAAAATAAATAAATAAAAAATAGTAATAATAATAATAAAATAGAATAGTGGTTGGTGAGGGCACACACCATCCTCTCGATGTAGTTCAGCTCTTGGGTGACTGCCTTTTCCTCCCTTCCTTCTTTCCTTTGGTCCTCTTCTGCTTTTCTTTCCTTGATTCTTTCTTCTTCCTCATGCCTATGGGTGACTCTGCACTCCCTCTTCTGTCTTTTTTTTCCTTCATTCTTTTCTCTTCCTTCTGCCTATGGGTGACCCTACACTGAATGACAAGCCAAATGGTTTTCTGTACACCAGGAAACCATTTACTATAGGTGGTAACCATAGAATAAAATAATGACGCTTCGTGGTTTAGTGGGTTATTAAGGGGCTCCGATTGGATTGAGCTGGTGCAAGTTTATATCCAAGGGATGGTTGGGGTTTAGTTCTCATGTAATGCCACTCAGGGATGAGTGAGGCTAGTCACTCTCATCTTAAATAGCAGGACCAACTTGCCTAGCCCTGGGCTCCTATGCTCCTCATGGGGCAACACAGGATTAGATGGTGATGATGATGATAAAATAAAATGTTCCATAGCACCAGTATCATACTCATTGGGTGTAAAGTGTATAGGATGAAGTTATTTAACAGCAAGTGTGTGGAGTTGTGACTGCATGGGAGGTGCCTTTGTGTGTGTGTGTGTGTGTCCTTACCTAATTGTTCCTACCTAATTGTACCGTTACAGGAATGAGTCAAGCTCATGCTGTCCCATGTATTAAACCATTTTTATCATACATGTCCTTGAATTTATGAATAGTTTTGGCACACACTACTTCATTCGGTAGTGCATTCCACTGATCAGTTGCCCTATTTGGGAAACTAAATTTTCTTACATCTTTATCACCTCTCGTTTCATGCAGTTTTTTGCAATGTCCTCTTGCTAATGCTTCCCCATATGATATATATTCATTTATGTCTATTTTCTCTTTCCCTGAGATGCATTTATATAGCATAATCATGTCTCCCCTTCTCCTTCTCTTCTGGAGCGTTGGTAGATTCAGTCTTTCCAGTGTTTCTCCATAGCTTAGATCCCTTCAGCTTGGTACCCATCTTGTGGCTGCCCTTTGTACTTTTTCAGTCTTAGCTATTTGTTTTTTGAGATAAGGATCCAAGACTAGATGCCTACTCCAGGGTTGTTCTGATGAATGATGCTATTATCTTCCTCAGCAAATCTTCATTTGTATACGTGAATGCTGTTCTCATATTAGCAAGCAATGTATACAAGTTACATACCTTCTCACTGATGTGATCATCTGGAGATAGTCTGTTACTGATCCTTCCCCCTTTCTGATATGTGTAGGGTTGTTCTTCCTAACTTATAATCCCAATCTGGTCTTTGCTCAGTTTTACCAAATTTAATTACATGACACTTATCCACAATGAATTCCATTTGCCATTTATTGCTCTACTGTATTCATGAAGCTTGTTTAATTCCTCTTGCAGCTCTTTGCAAGAATCTGTGTTAGTAATTTTCCTTTGAAGTTTTGCATCATCTGCAAACATATTGAGATAGCATCCACTTCCAGTGTTACTGTCTATGTCATTTATATATACTAAAAACATAATTGGTGTCAGCACTGAGCCCAGTGGCACTCCACTGGTCACTTCCCTCCATGATGAGTAAACTCCTCTTAATATTGTTCTCATTTCCCTTTTTCTGAGAAAATCCTGATTTCAACAGTAGAGATTGCCTTGAATACCTCCTTGATGGTACAGTTTCCATAAAAGTCTTTGATGTGGTACTCTGTCAAATGCTTTCTTAAAATCTAAATAGATACTGTCCACCTATCCTTCTCTTTTCTGTAATGTTTCTGTAACTGTGTCATAGTAGCTTAACAGATTAGTAACACATGATTTTCCCTTTCTAAAACTGAACTGTCTCTCTGTTATCATACTGTGTTCTTTTAGATGTTTTACACAAACTTCCCATATCAGCTTTTCTAGTATCTTACAACACTGGTCAGCGATACTGGTTGGTAGTTGAGTGAATCCTGTCAATTCCCTTTCTTGAACAGGGGAACAATGTTTGCTTTCTTCCAAGTGTCAGGTAGTTTACCTTGATCTAAGGATTCCTTAAATATTAAATAGGATTCCTTAAATATTAAATACAATGGTCTGCTTAGCTCTTCTGTACATTCATATAGTACCCAACCTGAAATTCCATCAGGACCATTTGCTTTTCCTTTGTCCAATTTACGTAACTCTTCCTGTACTTCTTGTTCTGATATTTGTAAATCTGGTAGTACATGTGGGCATGCATATTCCATATCGTCTCTCTCAGAATTTCTTTCTTTTGTAAAAACTGACTGAAAGTTTTTATTTAGTGCTTCACAAATATCTTTCTCTTGTGTATAGATGATCCCCTCATCTGTAATGAACTGTATTTTTCTTTAACTTTGGTTTTACTTCGGATGTAGCTGAGTCTCCCTCCTTATCTTTGTATAATCATTTCTTGCCTGTTTATAGTTGTTATATGCCCTCTGACTGTTGTGACTTCTTTATCTATTCCACAGCAAGTCTCTTTTTTTTCTTTTGCTTTTTTACACTCTGTATTAAACCATTTCTTTATTTTCATTTCTGTTGCTTTGTGCTGTGGGATGTAATTTTGGACTCCTGTTTCATAAAGATCATAGAATTTTCTATACATAATATTTAAGTCTTGTCCTCTATATTCCTTTACCCAGTCTATTTCTAAGAAGTACTTCTTCAGGTCATGATAATTGCCCTTTTGTAATTTAAACCCTTTTTGTAACTCTCATAGCTGGTAACATCATATGAAATCCAGAAGGCACAATTTAATACTACATGGTCGCTTTTGCTGATTGGGGGATGATATATTGTCAATTTCATTTTCTTGCCTGGTAAATATAAATTTAGTACGGATGGATCATTAAGTCCTCCTTTTCTAATGTTTTCCTTTACATGCTGTGTTAGGAAGAACTCCAGCACAAGATCTAAGAGCTTTTGATCCCAACTGCTTTCATGGTTTTTACATGTAAAGTATTCCAATTTATATTTGAATTGAAGTCTCCAGATAATACAATTCTTTCAGATTTCTCTTCTATTCTGTGTAATAATGTTCTTAAACTCTGAATTGTAATTTCTGCCAGGTCTTTATATTTGCCTCTTTCCCAGGTGTTTGTTTTAGGTGGCATGTATAAATTTGCCACAATTAAGTTCCCTTCATATGTGTTAATTTCCAATGCAATCAGTTCTGCTTGTGAGGGTATATCTAGTTTTATTTCTTTGACTTGTAGATTTTTCATTGTTAAGATTATAGTTCCTTCTCTTTTTGAATTTCTGTTTCTTCTCCATATATTGTATTCTTCTAATTTTAGGGTATCGTTTGATATCTTTGGGGTTAATTTTGTATCAGTTAGGCAGATAATGTGTGGTTCCTTTTCTTTGATATAGTCTACAGTACTATCTCAAATAATGTAGACACCATTCCATCTACAGATGAGTATATCAACCTAACCATTTTGTTTACATACTTGCCATGACCAAAGTCTACTACCTTCCTTCTTTCTGTTCCCTGTTGGTTATGTACCACTTTCTTACCTGCAGTCCAGTTACTTTGTAAAAAAAAGTACTCTTCTCTTCTTCTGATCTTCTCTTGTTCTTTGTTTTTGCCTCCTCCCTCTTCTCTTTTAGTATTCCCAGTTCCTCTTGAGTTAGGCATTGCTTTATCCATACTTTTTAAAATTCCTCTTGTTCCATAAGTTTGTTTGCATTTTTTAGTATTGCCTCTACAGTGTTCACACTCTGGAAGGTTACTTTCAGAGGCCTTAACTTACTTCTCTCATTTCTCCCTAGCCTATTGTGTTCCTGTATGACTTTATTACATTTTTCCTTTGATACTTCTGTCAATATGCTCATTATTTTTACCATTTTCTTTTTGTCTCTTTTAAATTTTGTGTTTTATATTTTCCTCCTCTATACCGGTGATTACTATAGATTTATCGATATCTGCTGAATCTTTGACCTATATTGAGTTATTTTGGATTATTTTTTTCACATCCTTTTTAATGCTTTTTTCTTCAACTCTTGTTTGTAAGTCTTTCCTATCTTTCACCATTTCAGCATACGTAGTTTTCACATCATCTTTATAACTTTTGCATCACTTCAGTTATCTGGGTTATCTTCTCTTCAATATCATTATTTTGGTCTGTCAGAGTACTTGTTTGCCTAACTGCCTCTGTATCATTTTTGAATTCCTCCATAATACTTTTATGGTTGACAACCATACTTGCCATTTCACTGATCTTCCTTTAAGTGAACCTACCTCAGCTGTCAGTTCATCTGTTGTTGTGTCTTTCCTGTTTAATTCCTTTACTAATTATTCATTTTCCTCCTTTTGCATGTGCAGTTGCTTCTCAATTCCATCCATTTCACTCTGAAATGCCCTTTCCAGTCTGTTCACCCTTTCTACTAATTTGTTGAATGTTTCCATTTCGACCAGTTCCTGGTAGGAATCATCCTGTTTTCTAACCCTTTCCCTCTTCCCAGACCTTCCTTATTCACTTCACTTAATATGGTGGTCCTTTTGTGTTAATAATAAGAAAAAAAAGTTTTTCTTACAATTGTGCATCTTACTCGCCTGTGGTGCCGTAGTTGAAACATCTGTGACTTGATCAGTGCATTTAAGCACTAACCAGTTATGTTCTGTTATTTGGGCAACACCTTGCTTAAACTTGCTCTAATATTTTATAATATCATTTAGATAAACCCTGTACAGAGCTTGACTCATATAAAGATACTATTTATGTATAGTCAGTTGTATGCATGAGTGGTCAGCTCAGAGCGACGTGTTTACTCTCTGATTTCTGGTGTCTCTGTGTGTGTGCGTTTATGTGTCTCTGTGTGTGTGTGAGAGAGAGAGAGAGAGAGAGAGAGAATGAAAATAAATGTAAGGATGTGATTGCATAAAAATATGTGTATACCTATACAGAGGTTCAGGTACAGAGCATTTAAATCACATCAGAGACAAAAGTTGTGTGATAAGTCAGTCATGCAGCATTTTTGAGTTGTAGAATGTTATTATTAGTATGGATTTGGTGTAGCAGTGCAGAATAACTTCATCCTGCAGCTTGCTCAATATTGCTTCATGATTTATAGATTTATAGTTTCCTTCTTGTTAGGTATTCATATATTTTTTATCCATCATTCGGCATGTAACAGGCTGATTTTTTAAGCACATTTATACAGTACCTTATTGTTCTTTTAAGGAGATGAGACTTTGCTCAAATTCAAGGAAGCAACTTACCTTAAATAAACACTACAGGCTTGCATTTAAAGACAGTTAATAACTAAAGATCACCTTCACTCATGGGTATGGCCACCTGTTGGCTCAAGTAGTGGCCACCATGCATGCAAAATATTTCCTCTAATTTTACTGTACTTAATATTGTTGTTTTGGCTTTCTGAAACCTCCCCTGTTCATGTTAGCAAGTTGATATGTTACTATGAGGGAATTTTGTCCAGAATGCTGATTTTCTGAATCAGTGCTCTCAGGCTGATTCATTGCCTAAGAATGTATAACATGGCTTTTCTTCTTTGGCTGGCATTGTAATCTGTATGGTCTAACAGTTGCAGTTAGAAAAGTGTGCTGCATTTTTCTTTCATTTATTCATAAAGTTATAATGAGGGGATGGCTCTGTTATCTTGTTGTCTACGATCACTAAGCAGATACTGTTCTTGCTGCTTTATTGAATGATTTACTGGCCTTTCTTGGTGTAATTTCTCAAAGTTCTATGTCCTCAGACAGGCCAGACATAATTTTCATGTGCTTTAAATAATTTGGCAGAGAGGAGTATATTCAGTGAAAAAAATATTGGCTAGGACAGGATTAAGTAATTTTGCTGTAGATAGATAGATAGACAGATCTTACCCTTGAACCTTCTGTAGGATGGTCCTTTGTGTTCCAACAATGGTGCATGTTACAGGGACTGTGTTTTTCACTTGTTTACACATTTTTTTTATATAGCCTGTCTACCATTGTTTTATCACTCCCTATTCGTTTGGGCTTTTTGAATCCTTTCACAATTGTGTTCTCTCACCTCTTCTGTGGTATGACCTGCCTGACACTTCAGAGTTCTCTTGGATCATTTTTTCATTTTAGACGGGTTTCTTTTTTTGTCTGCCTTAAGTTTACTTTGGAGACAGTCTGTTCATGCTAAGTGATACCTTATAGCTCCTTGTGAGCCACTTTACATTTTTCTGCTGATCTTCCCTTCAGGAAGCCCCCCCCCCCCTTTTTTTTTTTTTTTTTTTTTTTTTTTTTTTTTTTTCCCAATTTGCCATACCCATTATGGATGAGTGTTGCTGCTCTCACTTCGGCTTTGGCCCATCCTCTGAGTTGTTTCCTCATGACTGTTTGCCAGGAAAGTGGTGCCAGACATCAGTTCTCCACATCTTCCTCCCATGTTTCTTTCACTATTCCTGTGAGATGCTTTGGTAACTGGCATTTTCTGTGTCCTCTGTTTGGTCTGAGACTCATTTGATGCTTAATCACTAGGACACCTTAGTTTCCTCAGATTTGATTCAGTAGTCCTGGACTGATGCAAGGCATATTAGGTGGGAGGCAGACTACTTTCTTAATCATTACAGTAATCCAGTGATGACATCTGCATTATTTTTGCTACCTCCTCTTAATTGAAAGCAACTTAAGAAAGAGCTACAGTAGTGGAAGGGTTAGTGAAAACTTAGTCACATTCCTCCATTTCAGAAATTCTCTCCTTAGCTGAGTAAAATTGTCTGGAGATGCAAGAATAAGATGGAAAGTACATAATCAGATACAAGGGGTCAGGGGCATATTACACTGGCTTATCCCTCGTGACTTAATACATCCCCAGACATGTCTTTAGCTGGTGGGAACTCTCCTTCAGGTGTCCCCTCCCTCCATGGTATCAAGTTGAGTACAAGGCAATAACATACTTGGCATACTCCAGACACAGAATGACCTACTGGTGCCTGCCTAAAATTTTCCTTTGAATTCCAGAGATGCGTTTGGCTTGTGATGCCTTTTGACTGGACTCAGTGTCTGTTTTGAAGAAGGCAGTGTCATGTATGGCACTTCTAACACTGACTTTGTCTGTGATGTCACTTGTCAACATGACAACACACATGGCGTACTCCAGACACAAAATGACATACTGGTGCCTGCCTAACATTTTCCTTTGAATTCTAGAGTTGTATTTGGCTTATGATGCCTTTTGACTGGACTCAGTATCTATTTTCAAGAAGGCAGTGTCATGTATGGCTCTTCTCACACTGACTTTGAGTCTGTGATTTCTCACGTCAACATGATCTTGCTCGACACTCACCTGTGTTTCTCCTTGAATATTAGAGATGCATTCATTTTTCTGTGACATTTTAATGGTACACAGTGTCTTTTCTGAAGAAAACAACATCATCCATCGTGCATCATGGACACCTCACTCTGACCTCAAGTCCTTGTAATGTACTACATCTTGAAATTATTTGTTGCTAAACTTTGAATAACGGCCTGCAGATGCCTAGCCTGATGCTCTCTTTTGTGTTTCCGTGAACTGTAGAGTCATCTTAGGGTTTTAGGGTCATGATACAGAAAATTCTTTGAGAAAATGTTGTTTTTAATGTGTTGGGTCATCTCCAATCACATTAGCATCTAGGATTTAGCAACCTTTGATAGCTATGAGCAAAAGTCTGGTATACTGCACCTCCAGCACTTTGAACAAGGCTGCTTCAGCCCTGAGAAATGCCCAGACTGCCAGCATATCCCTACAACGTTGATAGAGGAGACAGTTTTCATGGAGTTCAAATTATCTCCTTACAACATTGATAGAGGAAACGGTTCTCAGAGTTTAGAGCATCAGACTCATACACATTAGGGTGTATTGTACTAAAACATACCCAACCATTAGAGTAAATAATTAATTCAGATTAGGATCTTTGGAAAACTATACTTCCCTGGGTTCCTTCCCAATTGTGTCTAGTTATGCTGATGGATGCCATAGATGAGGCCAAGACTATTGCCCAAAGACCTACGAAAATTGTTACATTCACATCAGTGCCAAAGAACTCTTAGTAGTTAAGTGTCTCTTGTATGCGGCTATGTTGGAAGACACACAGCTATCCTTGGGGAGGTTCATAGGTAGGTAGGTAGGCACCTTACTAATAATTTTCAATTAAAGATTCTTTCCCCTGCTGAGTTATTTAAAATACTGGAAGCCTATTCTAGGCTTGGCATGGGATATTTAGCTACGAGTCTTAACACACTTCAAGTTAGTAAGTAGAGCGTTTTATTATAAATTCCTGTCATTTTTTATAAAATTGTGTCACTCATCATAAATCACTCTCATCTTAAATGTCAGGACCAAAAATCATTCTCATCTTAAATGTCAGGACGAACTTGCATAGCCATGGTTTCCTATGCTCCTTTATTGAGTGACATAGGATTGGATGATGATGGATGGATGGATGGTATAAACCTTCATCATGGGCATTACAGTTTTCTCTGCTTACTTTGTAGATTATGATGTTTGCTTTTTTACTTGTTTCATGTATTTTTTTTTTTTTTTTTTTTTTTTTTAATAGTAATAGCACTTTTGTTCAATATGATCTTTATAACAATGATAGTCTTAATGTTAAAAGTAGCATTGTCTTATGAGGTATTGCTCGCAAGAAGTGGCAAGTGTGCCACATCCTTGATTTCCCACTTTCTTGGATTTGAGTAGTCAGTACTGTACTTTGAATTTTTGTATGGTGTATCAAATCAGGGAAATAGCATTCAGAGTTGCATAAGGATGTTGGTAGTGTCCCTCAGGTGCATTTTTCTCCATTGATACAGAAATGACTTAAAGAATGGTTTATCTTATGCTGTGTATACTCGAAAATTTAATCATATCCATGTTTTATATTAATACAGTACTAAGCGTAGTTGCATTATTTGACTAAATAATTAACTATTGATTTTTACTCATTTTAATAATTTAGTAAGCAATACCACGTTGAGTACACCGCTTCCCGTCCGATCAGCGAAGTTAAGCAACGTTGGGTCTGGTTAGTACTTGGATGGGTGACCGCCTGGGAACACCAGATGCTATTGGCATAACGTTCTCCCTACGTGTCAAGTGGGGTTGGTGGAGGAGTAGTGCCCCTCCCTGTAAAAACAATTAACTCTAAGCCTTGGTCACCCCATTTGGGATACATGGCATCTGGCAATGAATGAATGAATGAATGAATAAGAAATTCTGAAAGTACTAAGGGATGTAAAAAGAAGAAGCATAGTTGACAGTGGTATGAGAAATTCTTCCTAATGTCTTACAAGCTAGCTGGAGGAACCTGTCATCTTACGTAGAAGGAAAACACTGGATATATAAATATTTAACTCCGTTAGTGTGAGAGATCTTTCTCTAGTATAATGAAATGATCTGGTGGGATTGTCATTGTTGCTGTTGTTCTTGAAATGGTCCCAGACTTTCGTAAACAATAACCTGATGCATAGGAGGCTGAATTTGTCTTTTCCTTCAATCCATTATTTTTTTTTGTGGGAATAGGGAGGAACATGAAGGGTATTATTTATTTTGTTTTATGTTATTTTATTTTTTTACATAGTAAATGTGCTATTGCCACTGATAAAAATATCATTCCTACTTTGTGATATTTTCCTTTGTTACCAAGTGAGCACCCTATTCCTGATGTTATTGAAGGCTAGACCAACAAAGGAACATAAATAATACATACATATATATATATATATATATATATACACACAGTAAAATCTCAAATTTTGATGGGCATATGTACCAAAAAACTGCATCTAGATTTAAAACATCGAAATTTAAACTGAACTTCATAAGGGAAAAATCAGTTTGGGTCCAGGGCCTCCCAGCTTCACTACATAAAATCATGATTTTTTGCCCACACTCCCTGTAAACTTTATGAACTATAAACGTGGTTAAGTAACTGTAGTTCTGCACTGTATTGCCATACTGTACAGTAGTGTAGAATACTGCAAAATTTATTACAGTTTGTCAGTATCCTGTCACAGTTTTTATTACAGTAGTTACAGCACACTGTACAGTACAGTACTAACCTTAGGTTATGGAATATTATCACTTGGCTGGCTGGTGTTGGTGGTGTGTGGCAGGGGTGGACCACTTAGTTGAAGTAGCCTCCTCTGTGGAGGTATCCAACCCAAATTCTTCAAAATGAAAATCATCCCTGAGTATCTGGACATCTACAGTGTCAACATCTTCCTCCTCACCCTCTTGGATGGTTATATTTTGCAACACCCTAGTAATTGGCCTGAAGAAGGTGATGATCTTTGACTGTTTCTGCTTATGACGCCCGTGACAGCATCAAAATTCGCGATTTTGCATCGAAAAGTGAGGTAGGCAGACCACTCCAAAATGCATCTAAATTCAAATAATCTAATTCTAAACTGTCGAAATTTGAGATTTTACTATATATATATATATATATATATATATATATATATATATATATAAAAACACATATATATATATATATATATATATATATATATATAGATATAGATATATATACATATATATATGTATGTATTTACACACACACACACACACACACACACACACACAGATAGATAGATAGATACAGTAGGTAGGTAGGTAGGTAGGTAGATAGATAGATAGATAGAATTATTTTAGGGTGGGGTGGGGGTACCCAAGCAGAGGAGACCTTTTCCTCTGTTGAGATTGCACTTGGTGCAGCCCTCTAGTTTTACATATCAGTAATATTTGTAGATTGTTTATTTAGCCAGTCACTGTACTGTAGATAAACACTAGTATTCCAGCTGGACCTCATCCTACCATTTGCTTTGACAGCCTTCATTAGGTGCTACAACAGCTGATTAGGATTAAATACAACAGGACTTTTCATATCCCAAAACCCATTTTCTTCATTGGGAGGTTGTGGAAACACCTAACTAGGTATCCCACCTTTAGATGCATGGACCAGCTCCTCCTCTTCACAGTGATTACTTTGCAGTTTTTAAAAATAATAATTTGTCATTAGACATGAGGCTGTATGTTCAGTAATGTTCTACATTGGTTTGGTGATTTAGCAACAGCTCTTCCATAGTACTTAATTATGCACATTATACCACAGTGTCTTCTTGTATATTATTGATGCAAGCTGTGTTAGTATTACAACTGTAAGGGGTACAGTATATAGCATGGAAGAGAGAGTGTAATATGCAGAATAAATCACCAAGGAAGAGGTGCTACAAAGCTTTGTATGCACGTAGAACATGACTGTGTGTCAGTGTGTTCAGGTTGATAACTACTTTGGCTCTGACTCCTCCTGTACACACAGACGTTGCCAAAAATAATAAGATATGAGATACAAGTTCTGAAATGCATTACAAATACTATGCAGTGGAGTTAGAGAACCTCTATCCTTGACAGATGGCGTGTCAAGAAGATTCCCTCATACTACTGCATTGGCAAGTGGTTGATAATAGTGATAGTGGTGGCTGTGGCACCTTTCTTTAACTCTTTAAATATGATGACACTTTTTTTTTTTTTTTTTTTTTTTTTTTTTTTTTTTTTAATAAATGTCAAGCAGTTGTATTCTGCTGAGGAGTGGCGCTACAGGCTGGAGAGGTTAGATATTGTCTTTATTATTTTCATTATTACCAGAGTTCTTTCTAAGTTGAATAAGATTGTCTGGAGGTAGCCTGATTAAATTAAAGAAAGATGTCACCATAGTGAAGGGGTTTAAGTGTCTCCATGACCTGTTAGAAGGAAAAAGGCTTATGGAGTACTCAACTTAGGAGTTTGTTATTTGATTATTTTTCCAAATATTGGTCAGAGTACTAATAATTGTCTTTGTAATTAGTATCGTGTACAGAAAGGGAGTACAGGTATCTCAGAACCCTTCAAAAAGTTTCTTGTGTGAACAAGATCATGCACTTTACATACTTTCCTGATTATCAGCAACATGAAAGAGCCTATTCCACATAAAGTTTGGCATTTATTTATTGTTGAACTATGCTGTACATGTGACATATTCAAAACTAATGAGGAAAGTACCCTACATTGCATCTGCATTAGACAGACAATAATAAGACTCTGAGTACAGTACTGTACTGATTATCTGGTTATGTTTGTAGCTCATGTAAAAATAACTTAGATGCTATAGGCACACTGTATAACAATCATGATAAATAACTTAGATGCTATAGGCTCACTGTATAACAGTCATGATTTTTGCAGCTCTACCATACCACAGTTAAAATACAGTATTTGTACAATACACTGTGTTGTCTCATAACCTCTTCCAACAGCATAGTCAGTATGTGAAACTTACTCATGGAAGAATGGAGTCAAGTATAAGTATCATGGCTTCATTACTTATTATCTTTAATAGTGAAAAACGTGAATTCTCCACAGTAAACATGTGCTTGTACATGTTATTATTTGTTTTGACATACACAGTATTTCAGACCAGTATTTTATTACTTAGATTCCCAAAGCCTTCAAAATGAATCCATTTGTTTGACAATAAATGCAATATAAACACAACTACTAATTGGTTTGAATACTTTATCCTCACACAGTTTCTTAATTGATATGTGGCTGGTAGTCACATTTCTTGATAGGGCTAGTAATGCTTTATGGTTTTGACCATAAAGGATACAGTTGATGGGAACCTTATTTATTTACTTCATTTTCTTCTTGTTCTCTTCTTCTTCTTCTTTTTTTTTTAATAACCGATGAAAATAGTATATAATTTTTAATGTATACAGACCTATGTCATAACTCAAACATGGCTAAAGCAGCTAATGCTTTCTCTTCATAGGTGTTCCTTCATTTATGGCAAGGATGGTCGGCTAGAGAACTTCTCAAAATCCATGCAAGATCGCCTCGTTCGAGAGGTGATTGAGCCCATGGCTTGCAATGGTCTTCGCACAATATCAGTTGCTTATAGAGACTTTGTTCGAGGGAAAGCTGAAATCAATCAGGTATGGTAAAATAGTTTTCTATACAGTACGGGCAATATAACTTTTGCAGCCTTCTTTGCCTTGTTCAGTTAAAAGGCATTCAAAATGAGTAAAGGACCTAAACTACAGATCAGTAGGATGGTTCCAGAAGATTTTAAACATGATGCTTCATCATTTTTCTATAATCCAGTAGACACACAGACAGACAAGTAGACATCCAAGAGTGAAAGCATAACCTTTGGCTACATTTGACTGCCTTCATATTTGAGGAGGAGGATTTCTGTAGCCACATATATGCAGTGGACCATTTCAGATGTTGAATAGACGGCTGTTACTTATTGTGACCAGCAGTGGTGGGCAACGCAAACGAAGAATGACCTTGTGCAAGTGCAATGTGCAATCCACAGTTCACTACCTTGCGCAAGTGCGCAGTCTGACAAATATTTAGGCTGCGCAATGTCGCAAAGTGCAAGCACAAACCATTTGCATATTTTTGTGGGAATTACTATAAAATATTGAGATATTTACATAAAATAGCATACTTACTTTTATTTATTAGTATTTTCTATTATTTGTAATTTGCACAAGTGCACAGTTTAATATTTAGCTTGCACAATGTTGCTAAGCACTAGCGCAGACCATTTGCATATATTTGTGGGAATTACTGTAAAATATTGAGGTATTGTATTTAAACAAATTAGCATACTTTTATTTATTATTATTCTATCTATCTGTCTATTGCCAGGTGCCTAAATCACGTAAGGGGTGGCCACTGGCCACAAACAAGCAACAAATCGCCTCCATGTCACCCTGTCCCCTGCCATTTCACTGCCCTGCTCCCAGCTCACACCCCCCTCTCTCATATACTTCTCCATTCCATCCCTCCATCTCATCCTTGGCCTCCTCCTCCCTCTCCCCCCCTCCACCTCACTCACATACATTCTCCTCATTAGTTTCTCACTCTCGATTCTCTCCATATGACCAAACCACTTGAGTGTGTTTCTTCTAATGCTTCCTATCACATCCACATCCATACCATAATGCTCCTTCACTTCCTCATTTGTCAGTCTGTCTCTCCATGTAACTCCACATGCTCCTCTCAAATAACACATTTATATCCACAGCTCTCACTCTTGACTTCTGTCCCTCCAACAAGGTCAAAGCTTCACTTCCATACATTAGAGTTGGTATCACAATTCCATCATGGAGTAACTTTTTCTCTTGTGGAAGTTCAAACAGAGGAGTGAGTGGGCTGCGAAGTGGAGGGACAGGGAAACAAAGGTTGTGATGTTGCCAGTTTTACTTTTACCTGCATTTTCGCAAGACGTTGTATTTAATAATTCAGTATAGATATACAATAGCATGTGTAATTTCTTACAAAATTCACTAAAACATATTATTTAAATCAAATATCCACAGCCTAATAAATTATTCGGCTGTGGGTATTTGATTTCAATATGTTTTAATGATTTTTGTAAGGAATTGCAATTGCTACTCATAATAAATGATGTATTTTTAATTTATTATCTACTAATAATAATTTTAAAAATATTAAAATACATTATCTTTGTTGAAGCATTTTAAGAAATGCTACTACCCTCCATCCCTCCCGCCAGAACCCTCGCGACCCTCCCGAGCCTCCCCCATCCCTTGTCCAGACATATGGGAAGCTCCCTAGACCACGTGTCCCTTGGATTGCGCAGTGCGCAAACCACAGGACAGGTGCGCAGGCACAAATTTAGTTGTGCAAGTGCAACTAAATTTGCGCTTGCACACACTGCCTTTTCATGTGCGAAAGCACAATATTGCACATGGTCTCGTTCGGTGCGCAATGCGCAAACGATATTCACCGGAGCGCAACGGTGGATGTGATAGGAAGCATTAGGAGGAACACACTGAGGTGGTTTGGCCATGTGGAGAGGATGGAGGGTGAGAGACTGATGAGAGAGTGTATGTGAGTGAGGTGGAGGGGGGGAGAGGGAGGGGGAGGCCGAGGATGAGATGGAGGGATGGGGTGGAGAGGTATATGAGAGAGAGGGGTGTGAGTTGGGAGCAGGTCAGTGAAATGGCGGGGAACAGGGCGACGTGGGGGCGATTTGTTTGTGGCCACCCCGTACAGGATTGAGGCATATGGCATTAGATAGATAGGATACAAAAACCCACACTGGCAGACGAAAAAAGATGTATTCCAAACAGTTTCGGCGACAGCTGTCGCCCTCTTCAGTGGATCTACAGACCAAGAGTGGTACATACAAATGCTGGAAAATATTTTTAGATCTAAAATATCCCAGTTGGTTTATAAGGCAAGCGTATTTTAAAGCCAGAAAAGCCTTTTTTGTACCTAGACCAACATCACAAAGTCGGCAAAATAAGCCATACATCACAGTTCCGTATATGTCAAATCTTAGCTTGGTGAAGTCTGTGAGTCATGATTTGGATGTAAACATTGCATTTAGATATACTTCCACCTTAAGATCAATGCTGGTAAAGAATAAACCAATTAGTAACAAAACTACAGGGGTACACAAAATTCCATGTAGAGACTGTGATTTGGTTTATATTGGTGAAACGGGAAGGGATTTGGACACTCGCATTAAGGAACACAAGTATGCTTGTAAGATAGGCAACATAAATAACGTAGTGTATGTTCACTCTTCAGAAAACGACCATAGAATCGACTGGAATTCTAGCCAAATATTGTACAAATGTAGTAACTATAAGAAACGTAGGATTGTGGAAGCCGTATGTAGAGAGAGATATAATAATTTTAACCATAGTGAAGGAATGTATAAATTAGATCCAGTGATGAGAGGATGAGTGGCAAGGTCCTTGCCGCCCCATGTAATCCCTCACTCAGGTCGTGGACAGAGTAGAGGGAGAGTCAGGTGAGGTCACATCAGGTGTGGTTGGGAAAACGTGTCCTCACCCTGCATATAAACAGCTTCTCAGCATTTGTATGTACCACTCTTGGTCTGTAGATCCACTGAAGAGGGCGACAGCTGTCGCCGAAACTGTTTGGAATACATCTTTTTTCGTCTGCCAGTGTGGGTTATTGTATCCTGTTTCATGGTCACGATAGTGTGACTCTTCAGCCGTAATTGATAGATAGATAGAATTGATAGCAACGGTGCGCAGTTGTGCTTTGCGCAAGTGTTTGGGCACCTGCCCGGCACTGGTGACCAGCTCTTCTTTGTTGGAAGATTGCCGTTTCTTCTCTCAGCATAATAATATATGTACTGGAATATTGTAATGCAGCTTATGAAGTACTGTACTAAATATTCTTAAGTTTACTGCAAAGTTTATTTCCCTGCTGACTATTTAAGGGGTTCATTCATGAACTGATTAATTTTATCTGGCACTGACCACAAAAAACCTAAATTATCCTTACAAAACTTAATGGATTGATTTATTTCTGTCAGAAATCTCTATTGATATTGTGATTTGAATGGAAATACTTGTATGTCTGTATTGTAGGAAGAGTTCAGATGATGTCTTCTTAGCCATGTCCATGATATTATTTCACAGATTAATCCTTTTTCCTTTTTTTTTTTTTTTCCCCAGTAACATCCAGCCTTCTGACACATTGCTTACTACTCTCTTCATTCCATCCCCAGCTCATCTCTAGCTCTTCCATCCGCAGGTGCACTTTGAGAACGAGCCCAACTGGGATGATGAGGACCACATCATCAATAACCTAACCTGCCTATGCGTGCTTGGCATTGAGGATCCAGTGAGACCCGAGGTGCCTGATGCCATACACACGTGCCAGCGGGCGGGCATCACTGTACGCATGGTGACGGGAGACAACATAAACACTGCCCGCTCCATTGCTTCTAAGTGCGGCATTTTGCGCCCTGGTGACAACAGCCTCATTTTAGAGGGTAAAGAGTTCAACAGAAGAATCAGGGATGCTTCTGGGAAGGTGAGATGCCCACTTTATTGATAGGGTTGGTATTCAAACTGTATTTTATAGTGGTGTACTATCCTGCTTTGATTTGTGTGTTGGAAACAGGGAAATTGTTTATCCTGATAAGTTCTGCATGTATAGCTTTATAGTCTGTGGAATCATAAGTAAGTTTCTACGTGCCGTATGTGTAATTTGCTTAAAAAGTAAAAAAAAAAATAAAATGAAATATTTTTCTGGTCATGACAAAAAAAAAAATGAATGGGTTAATGGAGAGTTTTTTAATTCCTATCACCCTCTCCCAACACCTTCAGCGAGTGGATATAAATTTTGTTCTTGCCATCATCAGACAGTTTTATTAAGCTGTGAAGTTTTCCAACTGGAAGAGTTAGATATAGGGACTCCCGTACTACAAGAATGCTCTCCTAAGCTGATTCAAGTTGTCTGGTAACAGGAGGGAATAAAATGTTGTAGGTGATGGTGACAATGATGATGATGATGATGATGATGATGATGATGATGATGATGAGCCCATTACAGGTCCAGCAGCACCTGATGGACAAAGTGTGGGTCAACCTACGAGTGCTGGCCCGGTCCTCCCCCACTGACAAATACACACTGGTGAAGGGCATCATTGAAAGTCGCCTCAGCTCCAGTAGGGAGGTGGTGGCTGTCACAGGAGATGGCACCAATGATGGTCCTGCCCTCAAGATGGCCGATGTTGGCTTTGCTATGGTAAGGATGCATTGATTTGAAAATATATGTTCATTGATTCAGGATTGGAATTTTAGACCTGGGTTCCCTGCAGTTCCGATTTCAAAGGCAGTGGTTAGTATTATGACGTATGAAGCTGCCAGCCCAATAGCTTTGTGGTTTTAGTCATGATGTGGACAGCTGGTGCCACATTACGTGGGTGTCCATCCACTCATTTTGGATTGGTATGTTAAATGAATACTGAAGGTAATCCCAAGGGGAGGTAACTGTGGTTATTTGCGTGATGCAGTATACCAGGAAAGTGGTTGAATAACCCACCACAGGCTCAAAAGCATAAATTATGGAGCAAATCATCTTGCTACTCAGTGTGTGTTCCCACCTTCACCTTTGCTGTACAAGACTGGATGATGGTTACATGAATGATAGCAGTAGTAGTAGTAGAGTAACGCTGATCTGTTTGAGTGGACCCATCAACTGCTTGCAAAGAGTTACCTCTGCAGATCCATCCCATGCAGTGAGCTGATGCTGCCATGCAATGCACAGCACCTTGCCACAGAGAGGCATGGAGAAGAGTTTAGAGTTTTTTTTTCCTAGGTGGATGCTGCATTTACATCTCACCAACCAATTATTAGGAGCACCATAGTGGGCTCCACATAACTGTTATTTGGTTATAGGTTACCACCCAGTGCTGTAAATGGTTTCCTAAGTTACTGGAAACCATTAGGCATGCCTGTGAGGAAGTCAGGATTTTGGTAGCTTGAATGGTGAGTGAATGAATGTTTGACTCATTCATCTGGGCAGACGTTTGTTAGTTCTCCCCCAATCTTTTTTTTCACTCTCTCTCTCCCCCCCACTGGACCCTACCTCAGCCCATCCTTAGATAGGAAAAGAGGACAAGGTGGTGGTGTTGATGATGATGGGAGTGAGTTTAGTAAATAATGGTTATAGGATGAATTGATGATTTTTGCAAGCATGAGCAGTGCACAGCAGGTGCAGGATGGTCTGCAGGTCCCTGTAGTAATTCGGAAACAAATGAAAGGCAAACTCGTCTCACAGATCACAGGCAATTCCTCCCCCCCCACACACACACACTTTTTTTTTTTTCATTAATCAATATCTGTTTTTCCTCTAGAGGAAGGTTGTGGATATTCCATGGAAGATCAATTTTCAGCTACATATGTAACTGTTAACAAAATCAGAGTATAGTTTTCACTCAGTTTTAGTTAGATGTATATGACTTGGGTGATATATGTAGAGCTTTCCGTAGATCCCTGAATTTTCCTGAGATTGTTGTTAGTGTGACAGGATTATAGGGTAGAGTAAGTGACACTGCCCCATTGTAACACTGCTTAAGATCTGATAGGTATCATATGTTGTTTCTCGATTTGGAGTGTCATTGAATTCTTTAGAACTTCAGGGGTCTGGATGATGATGATGACAGCAGCGGCAGTGATGATGATGATGATGACAACAACATCAATGACGATTGATGATGGTGATGGAAATTAATGTTTGTCTTTTTTCATTTGCAGGGTATTGCAGGCACAGATGTAGCAAAGGAGGCATCAGACATCATCCTTACAGATGATAATTTCACCTCCATTGTGAAGGCAGTCATGTGGGGCCGCAATGTGTATGACTCTATTGCCAAGTTTCTGCAGTTTCAGCTGACAGTTAATGTTGTTGCCGTTGTTGTAGCATTTGTTGGTGCATGTGCCATCAATGATAGCCCTCTCAAGGTAAGCTTGCCTTTGTAATGATCTAATCATATATCATGTCTGTCTGTCTGTTCATAGCCAGATGCCTTAGTCCTGGGGAGGATGATCACTGTTCATCTCACACCACCCCTATTCATGTACCTCTCCATCTTGTCTCCCCAATTCATCCTACATCTCCCTCTCCCCCTCCACCTCAGTTGCATGCATACTCTTTGTGAGCCTCTAACCCTGTAATCTCTGTGTAGCCAAACCACCTCAGATACATCTAACACATTTCAGCTTATCAGCCTCAAAACCACACAGTGCCATACACTGTTCTTAGAAAGTGCAGTTCCATTCCTCTCACTCTGATTAATGTCCTTCCACCAGAGTCCAATTTCACCTTCCAGCATTAGAATAGGGATCACAGTACTGTTCTGCAATGGTTTCTTTACTCCCAAGCTTGCCTTCCTGTTTGTTGTTACTGCCCTCAATGGACCTGCAGCTCTGAAGCCATGCTGTACCCTGTTGGTGTGAGAACCAGGAGGAAGATGGAAACATTGAGGGCAGCTTGAGATTTATTCCAATAGGTCCAGGCAAGGGTGCATCCTCTCTCTAGCATGGCCTGAGTCAGACTGCCAACCAAGCCCCAGGCGCGGGGTGTGGCGAGAAAACTTCCATTGCAAATACAAACTCCAACACCTCCTCTCCATTGCAGTGAACTCCCCACTTCCTGCAGTATTGATACAAAACACATTGGTCAAGGAGGAGGGAGGTCACTGCAATAACAAAATAATGGGTAGATACTGACACTCATCACAACTTAAGACTAGGTGTTACATGACACAGTGCTGGCAAAATTTACATGTTACATATATGCTGGCATAAGAAAGGCGTAAATGAAACAACGATAAAGAATTCAGTCTAGTATCATGGTATGAGTGCAGTAAGGTTAAACTTATTACAAAACATCTTAACATGCCTAGGGGTACAAAACACTGCAATGTCATGGTACATAGTTTTCTAGGTGTCTTGGGGTGTGCCTAGTGTGCCGTAGCCTTTCCAGGGGAGGGAGAGGCTGAGGGGCCTCCCCCCTGCGGTCATCTCCTGCTGGGGACCACTGTTGACGTGCGTGGTGGGTGTCTGTTCCCCTGTCTCCTCGTAGGGACGGAGGTGGCAGAGGTTCCTGAGGTAGGCTCACCCACTGCTGTCCAGCTGTACCAGGTAATTCCTTGGGGTTGGTGTGTCAACAATAACCCCTACACAGTCCCACTGTCGCGTCTCCTGGTTCTATAGGTGCACCCGCTGGCACAGCGGGCCCATCCTTCTTCAGGACCACCACCATATGGGAACATCACTCTGTGGGTTCTCCAGCCAGTATGGGCTCAATGATATCCTTCCTTATGTCCTTTTCCAACTGCTGGCGAACTTCATCATAGAATTGGTGGGGGACGGACGCTGGTGTGTGCGCTGCATAAGGCTTTGAACAGGGATGCAAGTGGTTGTTGTGGGCTGGCCCTTTCATCTCCAGCAGAGGGGCACAGTTCACAGTGAATGTTGTGTGCCCAAAGTGCTCCAGGAACCACTTTTCCAGCAGGTTCATATTTTCTTCCGTCATGGTGTATGTGGGAATATCGGCTTGGGCTGGGATTGGGGGCTCGTTTACCTGTTCAATGGCCCGTACAGCCGCAGGCATGTTGGGGAAGTTGTGTGGCACCACGCCCAGCGCTTTGCACATCTGCAGTGACAGATACAGCTGCTGCAACCTATCAATGAAGTACAGGTTCGCCATAGCAGACCTTCCACCCACATTGAAGTGGCATTCCTTGCATCCCACAATGTGTATTCTCCTGCCCGAGAGGTGATTACTACTCACGGTAGGTCTCTGTAGATTTTGCAGGGTCAGCCCGAGGCCCCGCATGAGGTGGGGTCCCACTATGCATAGTTGTGTGCCCGTATCGGCCACCGCCGACATCTCGCATGCTGCAGGTGGGTCGTCACACTTGTCTTCCACCCTGAGGCACACTGATGCCTTGGCACTGACTCTTATGACGCTGCCGGTGGTCTTGGCAGGGCCGGGCTGCTCTACCGACCTACACACCCACTGGAAGTGGCCAGCCCTCCTACATTTGCAGCAGGTGGCCTTGATAGTAGGTCACCAGTGCTTCCCGTTGCACTTGCTGCTGCCGCCTCTCAGGCAGCCCTTTGCTGGTGGGGGAGGGGCACGAGGCTGGGGTGGCCCTGCATCCACGTGCCGTGCCCAAGCGGCACCAGCCGCTTTCGTTTCCTCCTCGTCACCCACTGAAACATCTGCCACACCACTATGGCTGCACACTCCCGCCATTCTCTCCGCCAATTTGAACACTTCACAGATGTTTTGTGATTTCTTCCACAGATTGCAACATTGAAAGTTGCCTTATCACTTCTGTTTTCTTACTGAGGTTGCACAGCCCCATCACAAGCTTTTCCAGAAAGATGAAATCGTCGAGATTTATGAAACACTGGGGGCACTTAAAATCACACACTACCACCATGGCTCTACATTTTACCACACATGAACACACACTGTCATTGGGCTCCTGCATGTATGTGAAGAAGTCTGATCATGCTCCTACAGTGCACTTGGGGCCCACCACCACACTCCTCATTATGATGATGGTCTCTTCTGTGCACATGGCCTCGAATCTATGCTTGGTCACCCTTGTGTCCACACATTGCTGCAGTTTGGATCACACAGCAGTCTCATGTAGCCAGCGGCCAAGGGTGGGACCAACCTGCAACCACTGCTGTAGCACTCAACGCCGTGGGCCCATGTCTCAAACTGAGATGCCGATATTCCCATTGTAGTCTTACCGGGAACCACAGGTGGTGTCAGCACTCGCCACTGGGCCTGTGCCTTCAGGTGCAGGGTTAGGTAGGCTGTCCCCATTCATGGAGGTTGTAACTAGGGTGGTGGCACATTGTACATGTCGCTGCGTACTTGGTCTCCTGGTGCCATGCGGCGGAACCAGTCCTTTGACTCTGGGTTCGCCCACTTGAGCACTGGCGGCGCCACCCCTGGGTCACCCGTAGAACTCCACTGTGCCATGTTGGGGTGAGAACCAGGAGGGAGATGGAAACAGTGAGGCCAGCTTGAGATTTTTTCTAATAGGTCCAGGCATGGGCACATCCTCTCTCTAGCATGGCCTAAGTCAGACTGTCCGCCAAGTCCCAGGCACAGGCGGCGGCAGGAAAATTTCATGCGCAGATACAAACTCCAACATACCCTGTCTCATATTTAACGCACTAAACCCTTATTCTTTTTCTTCTCACAGTGCCTTGATATATGAAGACATTTTCTCCATATCGTGACTATTCAGCCTCACTAGTTATACACTCTCTGCCCTCAGTCCTTTCAGAAAACCACATTTTCACTTGGCTACATGTAATTTCATTTTAATTTCTTTTGTGCAGTTTCAGACTCATTCATCAAGTCTCGCAGCTTCCCCATATCTTCCTAACACCGGCTGTGCTGATTCTTTGTAAGGTAGTTTGCCTCCCCTGAGTCGTTTTATAACCATTGTAAATTGTACCTCATAGTTATGAGGTTTGCGTGTGGCCTGTTCAGATCTTCATTGTGCCTCATGTGAGGTCTGCAGCTTGGCAAGGGTTAACAGAACAGTACAGTATCAACAGCACACAACAGTACATGTAATTTCTACACCCTACCCTCTTTTGCAAGGAATACTGCAACATCCACTACCCTATCTTATATATCTTCCTTAACACCATTCACATATATATAGTGAACAGCCACAGAGACAAAACAGCCATGTCTCAGTCTAGGATTTGAGTAAAAAAAAAATTGCTTAGTTAATTTTCCATGCATATTTCTACCATTGCACCCACACTCTCTTAACAGCATTCAGCAAATTCCCATGTATGAGTTCTGTCCAAAAAGAAACCTAACTTTTTAAATACAGTAGTGCACCAACTAGCAAGTGTAGTGTGATCACGATGGGAGCGCTTTGTAGTGGCAACTTTGCGCTTTAGTTTAACACTGGCTGCATCACACCATGTCATACTTAATAATATCATGCAAAGGAGAAATAAACCTGGCAGTGAACAGAGAGGCATAAGGATGGGTGGAATGAATGGAGGAATGTTGTAGTGGAGGCTAGGTACTAGTGATATTGGAGGTTGACTTTTGCCCTCATTACCTTTGTAAATATGGGGATCTACAACCAGTTTTGTAGTTTTAAAAAAAGTGAATAGTCATCCTTCATATGCCATATGAAATCATCATCATCATCATCATCATCCGGACCGCCTTTCCCACCCTAGGGCAGGGTGAGGCGTAGCAACATCCAGACAGCCCAGGTTGGCCCAATTCAATGGGCCACACTTCCATTCACTCATCATTCAGTCCCCCGGAATCCTGGCTTTATCTGATACGTCAAAAAACTTTCACCACATTCAGTAGCTTCACATAAACGTATCCGATAGGGTCAGTCCGGACGCTGTCACGTTAAAAAGGGGTGCAAAATCCCTGATCATGCATGTCTTCTCACAACATTCATCCAGCCAGCTTGATCCCTTGTCAGTTCCCTAGCCCCACCATACCTCTCTTCCTCACACACTCATCCACCATATCCCTCCACCTTCTCCTTAGTCTACCTTGCCTCCTCATTTCTTCAAATTCACTCCGATATACCTTTTTCACCACTTTATTGTCATTCATTCTCTCCACATGACCATACTATCTCGGTACACTCTTCGATTCTGATGTTCACAGACTTCCTCACTCTACATCTTTCACGAATCACATTATTTCGTACCGTATCCTATCCACTCTGTATTCCACATACATTCCTCAGCAGTCCCATCGCCACTGCTCTCACTCTTGACTTTTGATTTTCATGCCACACCATAGTCTTTCATCTGTATGTTGAAGTTGGCACTAACACTCCATGTAAGCCTCATGCAGCTGCGACACTCAAGCCTCTGTTTCTTAACAGTTCTTTCATGGCACCAGCTACTTTCCTTCCTTGTGTCACTCTACTTTCCACTTCTTTTGCACATTTTCCTCTCTTTTCTAACACTGTACCCAGGTATTTGAACTCTCTCACCAATTCCAACCTCTCTTCATTCACTGTAGCATCACACCGGGAGTTACCTTCTCTCTCGATTACCATCACTTTACTCTTTGCTACATTTACTCTCAAGGCATGATGCTCACAGACATCAGCAAAACTCTGCAGTAGTCTACCAAGTTCTTGTCTGGTATTTGCAAGTAGTACTGCAGCATCAACATACAACAAATTTGAGATATTCCATCCATCACCATTCATTACCAACACCATCCCTCTCTCCATTACTTGTGTTTTACTTGTCTCATCACCCCATCCATATATATATATTGAACAACCATGGGGATATCACACAGCCTTGTCGCACGCCCACATTGATCATGAACCATTCACATAGATGCCCGTTTACACTTACACTTGCCTCACTACCATTATAAAAACTCTTGACGGCACCTAGCAGCTTACCATCTACACCATACATGCACAAAATCTTCCTCAGTCTTTCTCTGTCTGCTTTGTCGTATGCCTTTTCCAGATCGATAAATGCCATAAACACCTTATAGTCCTTCTCACAGGCCTTCTCCACTATCTGTCTCGCTGCAGATATTTGCTCCACACATCCTCTGCCACTCCTAAATCCACCCTGTTCATCACTCACTATGACCGCTGTTATCTCTCTTTGTCTATGGTAATTCTTCCATATACCTTCCCTACAATACCCAATAGACTAATGCCATGATAATTCCTGCACTCACTTTGCTCACAGTTATTTTTATACATAAAACAATCACAGCCTTTTTCCACTCTGCCGGCACAGTTTCACTCATCCATGCCATCTTACATATCTCCAAGAAGCACTTCATTCTGTTCTCTCCATTACAGTTGATCATCTCTGCATACACCTCATCATCCCCAGCTGCTTTCCCATTTTTTATCTGCTTCACAGCGTTCTTCACTTGTGTGAGTGTCACGTTTCCTGGCACTGCATTCCTTCTTTGCACACCCCCAAAACCAATCATGTTTAGAGCCGATGTGCTCTCTCTGTTCCCATTTATCAGGCTTTCAAAATATTTTTTCCATGTGGTCCTTACTTCATTCCCATGGGTTAATAATTTACCATTTACATCCTTCACACTTTCACATTTCTTTCCACTGTCACTTCTATATTTCTGCACTTTTATTCAGAATACCTTCCTATTTTCAGAGTAATTTACATTAATTTTTCTTCCTAGATTATCATTTACCTCCTCCTTTTTCCCCTTCACTAGTCTCTTTATGTGCTTCTTCCTTTCAGTTTATTCAGCTCTTATTTCATTTGAACCCCAGTTCCATAGCCACTTTAACCACTTCTTCCTCTTTTCCTCCACTGCTCTCTTAACCTCATCATCCCACCATGCCATACCCTTCTGCTTTGTTACTCTTGTCACACCACACACCGCTTTAGCATTCCTAACTAAGCAATCAGTGGTAGTGTGTGTGTTTCGTACACAGGTGAACCAGGGTTCGTGCCCCGCCAGGGTAATAAACTTTGGGAGTGTTCACCCGGCCACGTACTGCATTGGCGGACGCAAGGGGTGCTGTGGTTGAACCAGTGTCGCTTACTATAAAGTATGCTTGCACCCAGTCGGCTTGCGTGGGCCGATTACACTTGGTTCACAGACTACACACACATCCAAAGCCACTCCAACACTACAATTACACTTACAAGCACTTCTCACCCTACATACAATCTCTACCAGACAGCCTAAGCCACTTGGTAGAGATACATTGGCTGTATCGTCCTGACTTCAGTCGGGATAGGCCGGTCCTGCGTGGATACTCAAACGGCTGATGATGATGATGATGATGATGATATGTATTCCACAGGCTGTCCAGATCCATTTCATTCCAATTCACTGATTCCAACTTCTCCCCTATTTTGGTCCCGTATTCATCTGACATTTCTTTGATCCTCAGCTTCTCAACTTTCTCCCTGACTGCTCCTCTCTCTCCTGGTCCACCTCATTTATCTCAGCTTGATCTTGGATACCACAATCATATGGTCTGACAGACCTCCACATAGTCCTCTCATGGCCCTCGCATCAGCAGCCATTCCCAGCATCAACCTCTTAACAAGCACGTAATCAGTCGGGCTCCTTTCAACACGATTTGCTCTATACCATGTATATTTATGTGCATCTTCTTGTTTGAAATACAAGTTACAAATGCGCAACCCCATTTCCTGACACATGTCCTTCAGTTGCTTCCCATTATCATTTTCTCCTGGTACTCCATTACAACCCTTTAGTTATCCTCAGCATCGCCCATTACAATCACTTTGTAGCTCGTGGGTATTTCTCCCACTGCTTCATCCAGCTCATCCCAGAACCTGTCTTTCTCACTCCTGTCATCACACAGTGCATACACTACAATCACTGCCACTGACATACATGCATCTCGAGCTGACGTATTTGTAATCTCTCATTCCACTCTGCCACACTTCATTCATCAACAAAGCAACTCCTTCCTTGCATCTTCCTCGCCCATTCATGGCCCACCTTGCTCACTTTATACCCTAGCACTTCTCCGCTACATACCCCTTCATGTTTGTTTCACACAATGTCATCATGGCATATCTTGCACTCCTGAACACATTCACCACTTCCACCCTGTAGCTCTCTTCATTTACACCTCTCATATTCCACATGGCCATGCGAATCTGCCCATTTGGTTGGGGCCCACGGCAGGTATTGGGCCCTCCGAGGCTGTCCACAATGTTTGTCATGATTAAGTGATTTTAGATAGGGGAATCTGGGGGACACTTGACCCGGCCAAAAACTCCGGTTATATGGTTACCACCCAGCGTTTTAAATGGTTTCCTGGGTACAGGAAACCATTTGGCTTGTCACTCAGTGTGAAGACCATAAGGAATCCCCAGATTGAGTGAGTGGATGATGGATACCCCCACCTGACACAAGGTAGTAATATTGATCAGTATCATTTCAGTAGATGTTCATTTTGTATAGCATATCAGCTGACCAAAAACAGTTGTTTTTCTTTGCGACTAGTGTATTTTGAATTTGTCAGTATTTACTTCTGAATTAAAGCAGCATTGAATGTTAATGATTAAGAGATCTCAGCCATACTGCAGCCAGTGAGGATTTATCTGTCAGTTTTGTGTAAAATTCATAATTTTCTGTTTCCCCTAAATATAGTTTTAGGATGTATACATAGTCTTGAATTGTATCTTGAATGTAGAGCTCACTGTATGTCTCCAATCTTCTTTGCAAATTTTCAAGTATGAGCATGGTGCTGGAAAGGTTATGCCATCTCGCAGCAGCACTGATATAATTGGGTGTCTCCACTGCCTGGTTATACAAATGTGCCCCAGCTTCCTCCCTAGCCTTCAAAAGGAGGAGGATGGGCTGCAGGATGATGACAATTTCAGCCTGCAGTCCACAGGGTTTGCATTCAGATCAGCTTGGGCCACAACAACAACAACAAATCTTGTCTTTTCCTCAGGCTGTACAAATGTTGTGGGTGAACCTGATTATGGACACACTGGCGTCATTGGCGTTAGCGACAGAGGCGCCAACTCCAGACCTCCTGCGGCGGAAGCCATATGGCCGCACGAAGCCTCTTATCTCACGGACCATGATGAAGAACATACTGGGCCAGGCAGTCTACATGATCCTCGTCATATTCCTTTTGTTATTTTACGGTTGGTACTGCTGTTTCATATTCTCGACTTCCAGTAGTGAAGATGTATAGTTGGACCATCTTATCCACAGCTGTGGTATTTATGGCTTTGGTTATTTGTGGGTTAGTAAACCATCTCAGAATACTGTACACTAGTTTAAGGTGTATTTGGGGCTGATTTAACAACCTGTTAATAAATCTTTTCTAATGCCCTTTAAACAAGTTGATTCTACTGTCTGATAATATTTTAGGACATTGCTAAGGGTTTTTAGGGAATCACATAGTTAAATTACAGTTGCAGGAGCCATTTTTGACAGGTAAAAATTATTTGTGGCTTTGTTAGTGGTAGGTGGTGGCGACCATCATCCACTCACTTGATGTAGTGCTGCCTACTTCTTCCTTAGCCTTTATCATTCTTTTCCTGTGCCTGCCCTCCTCTCTTCCTATTTCTCCCATCTTTTCTGTCACTACTTATTGCTTTTCTTTCCGTTACAGGTGGCTTTACATTGAGTGACAAGCCAAATGGTTTCCTGTAAGCCAAGAAACCATTTACAACACTGGGTGGTAACCATATAACCAAACCATACTTGCTCCCTACGTGTCAAATGGGTTGATGGAGGGTTAGTGCCCCTCCCTGTAAAACAAATAACTCAGAGACACATGGCCACCCCGTACAGGATTATGGCGTCTGGCAATAGATAGATAGATAGTTAACTCATAGGGGTTTATGTTCCCAAACCCATAAAAATATGAAAGACTGGCCATTTGACAGTTATATCTTGCTATCACATTACCGTGACTCGATTAAATGGTAGAACTTTACCCATATTTGGATTTTTATTTGTTTATGTATTGTTTGATTATATATTTGTTTATTTATTTTATTTATTTATATATATTTTGTGAGTAGACAGTACAATAGTTTCAGCCTGCCTTGGGCATCTTAAGATATTACAACTGTTTTCTTTAATCCAGCAGTCCGTAATCACGAATCACTGCTGACCCACATGTTACTACAGGCTTTGGCATCCTTTTGATAGCAGCCTGGTTTGAATTGATGACCGAGAAACGTGCAATGTGTTTTGAGTGACGTTGTCGTAAGAGGACCAATGTTGTCTCTCAGGTTTTAGAAAGGGAACTACTTTTGTCTTGAGTATTAAAGGGGGACCACTACTTACTTTAGGTTTTATAAAGGAATGAATATTGTCTCCCATGATCTACGTGTCAAGTGGGGTTGGTGGAGGATTGGTGCCCCTCCCTGTAAAACAATTAACTCTAAGCCATTGGCCACCCCGTCTGGGATACATGGCGTCTGGCAATGAATGAATGAATGATCTAGAAATGGGGCCAGTATTGTCTTTTATGTTTTAGAAAGGGAAGTACTCATATCTCCCAAGTTTTAGAATAGGGAGCAATATTGTGTCTCATGTTATAGAATGGGTACCAGTATTGTCTTTAAGTTTTTGAAAAGGGACCAGTAGTGTCTCTCAAGTTTTAGAAAAGGTACCAGTATTGTCTTTAAGTTTTAGAAAAGGCACCAGTAATGTCTTTCAAGTTTTAGAAAGGGGACCAATATTTTGTCCCATGTTCTAGTAAGGGAACCATTATTGTCTCCCAAATTCTGGAAAGGGGACCAGTATTGCTACTGTCTTTCTATGTCAGTCTTGGTTTATGTGACCTCAGTGTCTTGAAACCAGTCTGTACCAACCAGGTATTAGAGAACCACAGAGAGTATGGCTTTAACAGCGCAGCCTCATTCTGGAACCAAGTAACCCTTTCACTTTGCATCCTTTTGTAGCTCAGTGCTTTTTGATCATATATCTTTCAGCTGTGAATCTGGCAATGATAAGAGTGGTTCAGTAGTGAAAGATTTGTGTGAAAGATAAGGGGGAAAACAGAAAATGTGATGTTTAAGATCCTGCTTCACCCCACCTGTATGTAGGAAAAAAAAAAAAAAAAAAGCAAAGTGATGATAATACTGCAATGAGTACGTGTAAAGAAGTATGCAGCATATTGTATTCATTTATACAGATAGTTTCAGTGAATGTTAATTTTTCTCTGCTTTGTAAGTTTAGTTGTCTGATACTTTTAAGTTCAAGGAAAATATTTATTGTACAATAGATTGATTTCATCCATTTTGATGTGAGGTACCTTTGATAATGTTACTGGTGTAAGAGTTGTTATTGTTATTGTTGTTGTTGTTGTTGCTTATCTCCAGTACACCAAACCAAGGAGACCTGTCGACTGCAGTTAAGCAATTGCCCATCTGAGTTTGTTCCATAGATTCCCTACACCATCAGTGTTGTACCTGTGTCTTAATGTAGTGTGTGTTGTGCAGTGCTCCTTTATGTGTATGTTGTGTGGGCCTATTCTGCAAGAGAGGCATGTGTCATCTGTGACTCCACCCATTTCTGATTGTAAGCCTATAACCTAGGAGGCCTGGATGGTGTCCTGATCTAAGTCTGGAGGGGGAGCCTACCTGTGGTGGTGCTGTGAACCCTGGGCAAGGAAGAACAGTTAGGGTTACAGCAGTGGCACTTTCAACTTGGAGGACCAAACACCATCACCTGCCTTGTGTCCTGCAAGGAAGACCTCAGTCGGCCTGGCAGGGCACTGTGTTCACTTGGAGGCAACTGCCTCCAATGTCATTTTTTTTTTTTTTTAATTGATGTACCATTGATAACCTGTTATGTTTAATGTGATGGTAATTTGATGCATATAAGTGTGAATGTTTATGCTTTTGAGGTAGAACTGAGAATCTGGCAGCATGAATAATGAGTGAATGAGAGTGTATCTCATTTAACCCATGGACTGCGCCATACCTCATATGGGAGTGTACCGGCGAGCTGCGGCATACCTCTTAGGAGCGAGATTTTCAACAACACACCACAAAGGTTCTAGAAGGATCAGTGCAGCACAAAAAATATGGGGCATTAGGGTAACTGATAGCTCTTATTCCCACCCCCTGTCTTGAGCCCAGTTGCTAAGTAGCACCAGCAACAGCGACCCCAAAGCACACACTTCGTAACACATGTCCCGCAGTACAATCACCCCAGGAAAAGCAGTCGTGGGTCAGAATTGTTTAGAATTACATAAAATCAAATGCTAGGTCCATAGGAGGCAATTGAATAGAAGTAGGGGGGGTAAATAATGGGTGTAAAAGTAGCACACTAAGCTTGTATTGGAGCATGCAGGTCAAGCTGGTGACACGCCTGACCTTCTCGTCAGAAAATAGTTTTCATGTTGCTGGTGGCTTTATTGGTAAAGCTAGGCGAATACTACGCTCACCACATCATTAGCAGTAATATACCAACTCACTGTTACGGTGGAAAAACATTCATAATGAAGACTGACCTCCTCAAAGCATAGTTTTCATGTTGCAGCCAGAAATGCAATTCATCCATCCATCATCCAATCCTACATTGCCCCATGAGGAGCGTAGGAGCCCGGGGCTAGGCAGTTGGTCCTGACATTTAAGATGAGAGTGAGCAGCCTCACTCATCCCTGAGTGACAATACATGAGCAGTCAGCCCCAACCACCCCTTGGATATAAACCTTCACCAGCTCAGTCCTATTGGAGTGCAAGAATTACCCACTAAACCACCAGGCGGCCAAATTTGGTTATATGGTTACCACCCAGCGAAGTAAATGGTTTCCTGGTGTACAGGAAACCATTTGGCTTGTCATTCAGTGTAGAGTCACCAATAGGCAGAAGGAAGAGGAGAGAATGAAGGAAAGAAAGACAGAAGAGGGAATGTAAAGTTACCCGTAGGCAGAAGGAAAAGGAAAGAAAGGAGGACAGAAGAGGATGAAAGGAAAGAAGGATGGAGGAGAGGAAAGGGCAGACACCCGACAGTAGCACTACATTGAGTGAGTGGATGGTGAGTGCCCCCACCTACCACAAAGAAATGCAATTTCTGACAATCATTTCTCAAAAAAAAAAAAAAAAAAAAAAAAAAAAAAAAATCTGGGTAGCTGTGATTTCAGTTTCCAAGAAACTGATATACATTTCACGGAAATGTGTAACGGCTACCAAAATTGTCATTTTGTCATGTCACAGGGGATGTTTGCATGACCCCTCGCCACAGCCCACGGGTTAATTGGGTAGATGGATTGACTTTTAATACCAGTAGTTTTCCTTCTGTAACAATATTTCTTGCTCTGGACCTGACCATACTGCATCCTTAGATGAGAGAAGAGGTCAAGATGATGATGATGATGATGTGTTTTATATATTTACTTGCATTCACAGGTGATAAGTTGTTAGACATAGACTCTGGTCGGTATGCCAACATCAGAGATCCTCCTTCCCAGCACTTCACCATCATCTTCAACACCTTTGTCATGATGACGCTCTTCAACGAAATCAATGCTCGCAAAATCCATGGACAGCGCAATGTGTTCCAGGGGTTTTTCAGCAACCCTATTTTTTATACCATTTGGCTGAGCACCCTTGCAAGCCAGGTGAGGCTATTGTTGATTTTTTTCTTTGTAAGTAATACTCATTTGCCAGTAACTACTTAGTAATCAGTATGAAACCACAGTGGCATGGTGATAACATCTTTGTGTAGTGATCTGCATATGCCTTGAATGTAGAGAGTGAAACCTAAGCTGTGGCAGACACGTAGAGTGAGCATTGGTAATATGCCGTATCATGTGTTTGCATATCTTCACACCCTGTCATTTTTTATACTCTTTCCCTCCATATGTGAACACGGGAAATTTGCGTAGAATGTTTATATACTGTAGATGCACTCTTATACTAACCCATCATAATAATGGCTTTCCATTTTGCACATTTTGAACCTTTGGCTCATTCTTTTTTTTTTAGGGAGAGATTTATAAGGCAGAGATTTTTTTATTTTTTATTTTTTATTTATTTATTTTTTTTTTTTTTGCCAATTATGACTCACCTTGGATATCTCAGACCACTACCATGATACTGTGTTTTCAAAGCTTTGTTATAAGGTAGTTTGCAGTAATAACCCCTTCATTATGAGGGTTTTTATTGTTTCTTTTTGCAACTGCCAGACAAATTTAATCCTTCTTGGGGACATCTTTAATGTTAAGGGTTAGAATTAATCTCATATCACCTTCAGTATGATGACATCTCTCACTGTTTTATTATTGTTACTGCTAAGATATATTAATCAGCATATGAGGTTTCTGGTATTGAGTGGGTTAATGTTGTGTGATGTTTACTTTGCGCTGATATTTATAAGTTACTGTATTGTCAGTATTTATGTTGGTTTGGAAGAGATGCAAACATCTTATGCTCATATATATCATTGGTTCTCACTTTTACCACACAGTTATTATTGTTGCATACCCCTGGTCTGTCTGGCTGAGCAGACCCATAGACCACAGGTAAATGACTTGTGGGGGGGCTGACCTACAGATACAGTACAATACATATACCATGTAGGAATCCTGTACCCCTTGTGGTAGAAAGCATCTCACTAGGGTATAGGACCAGTATCTTTCTCACAATGAGGTGCCAGGAAATATGATTAGGTTTGGTTCCTGGGTGGATGCACTGCATTTGGTCCACCCAGGTTGCACAGCTCCACTGTGTGTAGTCTGTTCATCAGCATCTTTACCCCACAGTAAAGAATACTTATGGAAAATTTTTGATAAGTTTCAGAGCTCCATCAAATGATGGAATGGATACGTGGGTGGTATCTAGAAGTGGTAAAATGCAGATACGAAAGTAGGAGAAAATACAAAAGTAGGCAGGAACAATCCACAGTTTGGATTAAGTTGCTGTTGCAACATCTATTGGGTACAGACATTCTCTCAACAACCATGTTGAAAATGGAGTATAACCACCATCATATGCATCTTCCCACAAACTTCAGTCGTCTGTTTCTATCATAGACACAGTCATCATTTTTAGGAAAAAGTCAGTCAGAATTAAATATTGTCAAGCTCAATCTAAAGCTGAGACTTTCATACTGTTTCAGGTCTTACTAAATATTTTTTTGTCACCAGTAGATGTTGGGAAGTACTGTAATTAGCCAGTTTTTGCACTTAATTAAGTTTCTAGTATATAGACAGCATCATCTGTACCATTGTCAACCCTAATACAAGGGTTTTTAAAAAATTTAGTTGATTGTACTGGCATTTATAAAATATGGGTGTATGACTGTGCAGTGGCATAAAAATGAAAGTTAGGACTAAGAGCAGCAGATACTTGGTAAGTGAAAAATATGCGTGGAGTCCCTAAACTGAATATGATAAGAAATAATGTGGTTTGTGAAAGATGTAGAGTAAGGAAGTCCTTGGACAGAAGAGGTGAAGAGTGGACTCAGATGATATAGGCATATAAAGAGGATGGGTGTAAGTAGGGTGGTGAAAAGGGTATATGTGAATGAGTTCAAATATAGGAGGAGCGTGGCAGGCCAGGAAGAAGGTGGACAGATATGGTAAATGAGTGTGTGAGAAAGCAAGGTATGGAAGTTGATGAGGGTAGGGAACTGATAGCAGACCAAATGGGTTGGACAAATTTTGTTTGGGGGAGTACATGACAATGGTTTGGCACTCATGTTTTAACTTAGCAGTCATTGAATTAACACTACCTGACAGGTGATATGAAGCACATGTGTATGGATGGTTATTTCTTTGAGGTCTGTCTATTGCCAGATGCCTCAATCCCACAAGGGGTGGCTACAAACAAATCGCCTCCATGTTACCCTTTCCCCAGCCATTTCACTACCTTCCCCCCAGCTCACACCCACTTCTCTCATATACCTCTCCACTCTATCCCTCTGTCTCAGCCTCAACCTTCCCCTCCCTCTCCTCCTCTCTCACATACACTGTCCTAATTAGTCTCTCACCCTCCATCCTCTCCACATGGCCAAAGCACCTCAGTATATTTCTCCTAATGCCTTTTGTCACATCTACATCCACACCACAACACACATTCTATTCTGCATTTGTCAGTCTGTCTCTCCATGTAACTCCACTTGCTCCTCTCAGATAACTCATTTTCACTGCTTTTTCTGTTGACTTGGTCTCATCCAACAAGATCCAACCTTCAGTTTCATACGTTAGAGTTGGTATGACAATACTGTCATGCAGCAACTTTTTTTCCTCCGTGCTCACCTCCGTATTTCTTATCACTGCTTTTGAAGAACCAGCAACCTTTCTTCCTTATTGCACCCAGTCAAACACTTCATCTTCCAAACTTCCATCCTGACTCATTACACTACCCAAGTACATAAATACACTCACATTTTCCATTTCTTCATCATCCAGCCTCTCTGTACATTCAGTGACTTAATTTCTCTCCAAGACCATAACTTTACTCTTCCCTACATTGATCTCTAGATTCCATTTCTTACACACTCTCGCAGACTCATTCACTAAGCCTTGCAGTTCTCCTTCATCTTCACTTAACAGTACAATTTCATCTGCAAACAGCAGTACAAGAAGTTTCCAAATGCTACCTTCTCTCATTAGGGCTGCTTCATCATCCACTCCCCTACCTTGTATCTCTTTTATAACCCCATCCATAGACAGATTGAACAACCATGGGGACATGACACATCCTTATTTTAATCCAACATTCAGATAGAAAAATTCACACAGTTCACTATCCACATGTACTGTAGCCTTAGCATCCTCATACCTACTCTTCATAGCTTGGACTGTGAGTGAAAGAAAGTGTGACCCATTTTTGACAGGCATGCATATGTATGGATGGTTATGGGTCTGATAATTCCAGGGGCTTAAATAGTGAGTGAATTAGTAGATGGCCTATTTTTGTAGGATATGCTATTGATGAGTTCTTCCATTCCCCGCCCCCCCCTCCATTCTGAGCTCTACCTCATTCCACCTCTAGGTGGGAAAAAGAGGTGGTATGATTATGATGATGATGGTAATGGTGGTGGTGGTGGTGGTGGTGTAGTGGTGGTGGTGGTGATGATGATGATGATGATGTTGATGATGGTGGTGATGGTGATGATGGTAATGGAGGCGGTGGTGGTGGTGGTGGTGATGACGATGACAATGATGATTGTGATGATGATGCTGAAATAGAACTGAAAACTCTGAGGACAGTGGTGATTGAATGGATGGCTGGTTATTTCAAAGGCACTTTATTAGGAGCTGCTGATTATTTCTCCTCCATTTAATATTTGTGTTCCTCCCATGTCCCTGTGTTGGGACATGGGAGTAGTGGTGATAGTGATGATGTTTTTTGATGGCTTATTTGGCTGATTTCAGAATGAGAAAGAGGCTTCTTGTTGCACAGAAGCATCAGTTTTGATGTTAATGTGAGTTGCATTTTATTCATATGTCAGCATTGTTCATATTTTGACTTGAAAAAGACATTTATTAGGACATATTGCCAGCATGTTAGGACAATAATATCTTTAATAGTGCAGAGTGTTATTGACATTTGTGACTCAGAAGTACTGATGTGGGGATGGTTATGCTTCTGAGATGGAGTCAGGATTCCAGAGGCATGAATGATGAGTGCATAAGTGTGCCACCCATTTCATTGGGCATGCTGTTGATTAGTTTTCCCTGCATAATGATTTTCCTTTTTATTGTTTTCTGAACTCTGCCTCACCCCACCTTTAAGTGGGGAAATGAGGCAGGATGATTATGACGATGGTGATGATGATGATGATGGTTTGTTTTTCCAGATTGTGATAGTACAGTTTGGTGGGCTAGCGTTCTCTACGAAGGCCCTGACTGTGGAACTCTGGCTGTGGTGCATTCTTTTTGGCAGTGGGGTGTTATTGTGGGGGCAGGTTGTCACATCCATTCCCACGAAAAAACTTCCTAAGAATGTCTTCTCGTAAGTTTACTTAACCACTAGCTGATATGTTAAGAGAGAATATTTTGGTCAGTGTACTTTATAGACTATCTGTTGCTAAATACTTATATACTGTATCCCATGGAATGTGCATAATGTACTGTTTAGTTTGTTCATGCTGTTACCTGTTGACGTCATTCAGTGTGTGTGTGTGTGCATGTATGTGTGTGTGTCTGTGTCTATATTGTATCCATATATATATATATATATATATATATATATATATACATACTGTATATATATATATATATATATATATATATATATATATATATACATACTGTATATATATATATATATATATATATATATATATATACATATACATACTGTATATATATATATATATATATATATATATATATATATATATATATATATATATATATATATATATATATATATATATATATATATATCTATCTATCTATATATATATATATATGTACTGTACATGCATACAGTATATGAAATTCATTTTGTACTGACTTGTCATGGGATGAACACTATAGGTGGGGTTCTGGTGAGCCTCAGACGGACCCCATCACGGATCTGGCCATTGAGGACAAGAACGACTCTGACGGGAAAGACAGCAAACGCACGGGTCAGATCTTGTGGATAAGAGGCCTGACCCGCCTCCAAACGCAGGTATGTGCTGGGGGATTGTACAAGAAATGGTGTTGGGTCTTAGTTATATTTTGTTCTCTTAGTCTCTGCTGAGGGATTGTATAAGAATCAGTGTTAGGACAGGTCCTGGTTATGTTTTCCTTTGTTTTGTACCTGATATCCAGATACCCTCAGTTAGATTTTTTTTCCCTCCTTTTATCAGTCTCTCCCAAATGATAACTGTGACCTGAAGTAATGTTCATTTCACAGTAGGCATCAGTATTTAGCTGAAATTACAGTTTTACAAGGTTTTCTATAACTTACATAAGTTTTTAAAAACAGTTTCTTGTAAATATTATACAGTAAGTCCATTTTATAACTGCTTTCCAGTTTTGATGACATGAGCTTGACATTTTCAAAATGCGTTGAAACCTCTTTTGTTACAATGCACGTGTACCATTGGGAAGTAAAATTGTAATTAGCTGTGATACTGTACTACATTTCATGGCTTGCACTGTAGCAGGTTTGACAAGGCAATTTTAAAATGCGTTTTGTGTGCTTAGTATTTTGTTCATATTATGTTGTATAGTATTTTTTAGGTATTTCAGCCATTTCAGTATTCCACTGGCCAACCAACCCTAAAATTTGATCCGGGTAAAGAGGACCTACTGTACTTCCATGCATTCATTGACTGTCTTCCAGTATGAGGGATGAGCAGTTACTGGAAGTCAGCAGGATATTGTTCACTGCAGCAGAGCCATTTAATTGCATATTTCATATTTCATTCCTTAAATTCTTCATTTTAAGGTACTGTTAATGACAGTGTAGACTAATAGCACATTCATTGTGACTTGAAAATAATATAGATATGCATTGCAGTAATCCAGCATTTTATATTTAATTTTCTGTAAGTTAGATGATGATGACGTAAGTTTTTGTTATACAAAAATTCTTACACCGTATGGTAATTGTATATGATTATCAAGATATCATTATTCTGCACCAGCCATCATCAATAAATATTTTATATTCAGTGAAACCTCACTACAGTGTATATTTGACTAATTAACGAGCTTCCAGAGTGATAAAAGCAAAGGTTTGATACAGCATTAAAAAAGCTTTCACCCTACAAGAGTTTTTCTGGATATACTAAATTGCATTTCTAGTCTACTGTATATATATATATATATATATATATATATATATATATATATATATATAGGTAGGTGGGGGCACCCATCATCCACCCACTTAGTGTGGTGGTACTCTTTTTTTTTTTTTTTTTTTAAGGGTAGTTCTATATTGAGTGGCAAGCCAAATGATTTCCTGTATACCAGGAAACCATTTACAACACTGGGTGGTAACTTTATAACCAACCAACACGTGTTCCCTACGTGACAGCAAGTGGGTTGGTGGAGGGTTAGTGCCCCTCCCCGGAAAACAACCAACTAAAAATACGAACAAGAAGCCTTGGACCAGGACGGACCGAAAGATGACGACTAAGGACCGAACAAAGGACATGATACAGATGGCAATGTGGAATGTAAGGGGTGCAAATGATGAGGTGAAAGAGAGAGAGAGAGATTGTCCAGGTGCTTCAGGGTGCAAAAATGAATGTATGTGGATTGACTGAAACTAAATGGAGAGGTGAGAATGTGAGAGAATGGAAGTATGGATGGGGTATATGTGCGGGAGTAGGTGAGAATGAGAAGGCAAAAGAAGGAGTGTCTATCGTTGTGAGTAGCAGATGGAAGGAGAATGTAAGAGTATGGATCAGTTGGTTCAAGGATTGTGTGGGTAAGATTGAAAGTTGGAATACAAATGTGGGCGACTGTGTGCATGTATGCACCAATGCAAGAATGTGCAAGCAGAGTAAGAGAAGAGTTCTGGACAAATGTGGAAGTGTGCATGGAAAAGTTTAAAAGGAGTGAGAGAGTGTTTTTGATTGGTGATATGAATAATAAAGTAGGGAATGTGAAGGTGGATGGAGTAGTTGGTGAGTGGGGTGTGCCTGCTGAAATAGATGAGAATGGCAATGCTTTGGTGGACATTTGTACCGGGAGGGGGTTGGTGATAGCCAATACCTTCTTCAGGCACAAAATGATCCACAGGTATACATGGTGAGTGATGAGAAGGGTGGGTGTTGAACTGAATGAAAGGAAGGCAATGATTGATTATGTGTGTGTAGATGAAAAGATGCTAAGTGTGTAATAGATGCAATTGTGTATGGAGGTTGGGGGAGTGGACTTTCTGACCACCACTTGGTGGTGGTCAGAATTAAGGTCCAAGTAAAATGGAGAAACAGAAGAAGGGAGGGACGGGAGGAAGGAGTAGGCACAAGGGGAGTGGAAAGGTTACAAGAGGATGAGAAAAAGGTAGAATGCAAGAGAGAAGTGGAGGAACAATTGGGTGAATATGGATTGGAGCAGATGGAGGACATGGAAGGTGTGTGCAAGATGTTTACAGAAGAAATATGTGCAGCATGTGAGGTGGTATGTGGGGTGAAGAGAAGACGAAAGGGGGTGCAAGGAACAGCATGGTGGAATGGAGAGGTGAGACAGGCTGTGGCACAAAAGAAGAAAGCGTATAGTGAGTGGATGAGAAATGGGTGTGGAAGAAGTTGAGAGATGGAAGAGAGAGTTATATGTAGAGAGGAAGAGAGAGATGAAAAGATTAGTGAGAGAGAGTAGAGGAGGGTGGATGAGGAATTTGGAAGGAATATTGAGTGTAAAGTGGAGGGACTGTAAGAAAATGTTCTGGAAAGAGGTAAAGAGAGTTAGACAGAGCGGCAGTGATGTTAGCCGGGGAGTGAAAGATAAAAATGGTAGATTACTAGTGGAGAAGGGAGAAAAAGTGAGCAGATGGAGAGAACACTTTAATGAATTGTTGAACATAGAGAATGAAAGTAATGCGAGTATAAGTGGGTGGGGAATGGCTGGGAGGAGTGATGTGAGAAGAGAGGAAGGAATCAGTAGGATGGAAGTTGTAGAAGCAATGAAGAAAGTCAAAATGGGGAAAGCCCCAGGAATTGATGGAGTGTGTGGTGAAATGCTGAAGCATGGGGGAGAGATAGTAGTAGAATGGATGTGGAGGATGTGCAGGTTGGCCTACGAGGAACGTAGAGTCCTGGAGGATTGGAAGTCATGTATAATTATTCCCCTGTACAAAGGACAAGGGGAAAAAGAAGTGTGTGGTAATCATAGGGGCATTTGTCTTCTTTGTGTAGTAGGAAAAGTATACGGTAGGATACTTACTGACAGAGGAATTAGTTGGAGATGAACAGGGAGGTTTTAGGAAGCGAAGAGGTTGTGTAGATCAGATATTCATTCTTAGATCTTTAGTGGAAAAGTTTCTAGAGAAGGGAAAGAAGTTGTATGCGGCCTTCAATGGATTTGGAGAAAGCATATGACAGGGTGGATAGACAAGGATTGTGGAAAGTATTAAGAATATATGGAGTAGATGGGAAGTTGGTGAATGCTGTGAAGAGTATGTATGAGGGGGCTAAGGCTGCAGTGCATGTGGATAGTGAACTGAGTGAATTTTTCTCTTTGGAGGTTGGGTTGAAACAAGGATGTCATGTCTCCATGGTTGTTCAATCTGTATATGGATGGGGTTATAAAAGAGATACATGGTAGGGCAGTGGATGATGGAGTGGCCCTAATGAGAGAGGGCAGTGTTTGGAAACTCACTGTACTGTTGTTTGCAGATGATACTGTGTTGTTAAGTGAAGACGAAGGGGAGCTGCAAGGCTTGGTGGATGAGATTGGGAGAGTGTGTAAGAAATGGAATCTAATGGTGAATGTAGGGAAGAGTAAAGTTATGGTCTTCGAGAGAAGTGATGTCAGTGAATGTTGGATGAGGAGGAAATGGAAAATGTGAGTACGTTTAAGTACTTGGGTAGTGTGATTAGTAAGGATGGAAGTTTGGAGGGTGAAGTGCCTGAAAGGGTACAACAAGGAAGAAAGGTTGCTGGTTCCTTGAAAGCAGTGATAAGAAACAGGGAAGTGAGCATGGAAGTGAAAAAGTTACTACATGGCAGTATTGTGATACCAACTCTGACGTATGGAAGTGAAGCTTGGACCTTGTTGGAGGGACACAAGTCAAGAGTGAGAGCAGTGGAAATGAGTTATTTGAGAGGAGCATGTGGAGTCACATGGAGAGACAAACTGACAAGTAACGATGTGAAGGAGTGTTTTGGTATGGATGTGGATGTGATAGTAAGCAATAGGAGAAACACACTGAAGTGTTTTGGCCATGTGGAGAGGATGGAGAGTGAGAGATTAATGAGGAGAGTGTATGTGAGTGAGGTGGAGGGGGAGACAGGGAGGGGGAGGCCAAGGATGAGATGGAGGGATGGAGTGGAGAGGTATATAAGAGAGGGGGGTGTGAGCTGGGAGCACGGCAATGAAATGGCGGGGGACAGGGCGATGTGGAGGCGATTTGTTTGTGGCCACCCCATATGGGATTAAGGCATCTGGCAATAGATAGATATATATGTGTATATAGATAGATAGGTATGTGTGTGGATAAGTTCTGTACAACCCTTACTCCCTGACATTATGAAGTAAAGTATACAAATAGGTTCAGTGCTTGACATAGTAGTACAGTAAATCACGTCGAAGGAAAGATGTATGCATGCATATTACAACTGTTAAATGTACTGATGAAAGTAAATACAGTATAGTACAGCTAAAAATTGGCTGCTCTGAACATCAGTCAGTTATAATGGATTGTGGATTGCTTGGAAGATGTAAGAGTCTCATGAAAGCAAAATCTAATGGAGAGGTTGTAGTGTATATACATAAATGGGTGGTCCATGTACAACACTCCTCTTCTAGTCCATTGGCCAATTTCTTCTTTGTTGTGGGGAT